>NW_026729169.1:10000-30000 GCF_030272615.1 Cryptomeria japonica
CGACTACCAGTGCCAACCCCTTATCCCGCGACGCGTCCGACAAAGAGAACGTTCCAAGGCGGCAGAGGAGGTTACCAGCCGAAGGATGCAGTAGCAATAACAGGTATAGTTCCGCGGCGGCCGAGAAGACTCACCGCATAGGAATCGGGATGCGAGGCGAGGGATGCGGCGGGAAGGCCCCGACGGCTAAACGGAAGAGGCTGCAGGGCCGCCTCGGAATGGTCCAAGCATCGGACGCGATTGGGACGACTACCAGTGCCAACCCCTTATCCCGCGATGCGTCCGATACACAGATAGTTCCAAGGCGGCCGAGGAGCCTCACCGCATATCAATCGGGGTGCGAGGCGAGGGATGGGGCGGGAAGGCCCCAACGGCTAGACGGAAGAGGCTTCAGGGCCACCTCGGAATGCTCCAAGCATCGGACGCGCTTGGGGCGACTACCAGTGCCAACCCCTTATCCCGCGATGCGTCCGATACACAGATGGTTCCAAGGCGGCCGAGGAGCCTCACCGCATAGCAATCGGGGGTGCGAGGCGAGGGATGGGGCGGGAAGGCCCCAACGGCTAGACGGAAGAGGCTTCAGGGCCGCCTCGGAATGGTCCAAGCATCGGACGCGCTTGGGGCGACTACCAGTGACAACCCCTCATCCCGCGATGCGTCCGATACGAAGATGGTTCCAAGGCGGCCGAGGAGCCTCACCGCATAGCAATCGGGGTGCGAGGTGGGGGATGCGGCGAGATGGCCCCAACGGCTAGACGGAAGAGGCCACAGGGCCGCGTCGGAATAGTCCAAGCATCGGACGCGCTTGGGGCGACTACCAGTGACAACCCCTTATCCCGCGATGCGTCCGATACGAAGATAGTTCCAAGGCGGCCGAGGAGCCTCACCGCATAGCAATCCGGGTGCGAGGTGGGGGATGCGGCGAGATGGCCCCAACGGCTAGACGGAAGAGGCTGCAGGGCCGCCTCGGAATAGTCCAAGCATCGGACGCGCTTGGGGCGACTACCAGTGACAACCCCTTATCCCGCGATGCTTCCGATACGAAGACAGTTCCAAGGCGGCCGAGGAGCCTCACCGCATAGCAATGGGGGTGCGAGGTGAGGGATGCGGCGAGATGGCCCCAACGGCTAGACGGAAGAGGCCACAGGGCCGCCTCGGAATAGTCCAAGCATCGGACGCGCTTGGGGCGACTACCAGTGACAACCCCTTATCCCGCGATGCATCCGATACGAAGATAGTTCCCAGGCGGCCGAGGAGCCTCACCGCATAGCAATCGGGGTGCGAGGCGAGGGATGCGGCGAGATGGCCCCAAAGGGTAGACGGAAGAGGCTGCGGGGCCGCCTCGGAATAGTCCAAGCATCGAACGCGCTTGGGGCGACTACCACTGCCAACCCCTTATCCCGCGATGCGTCCGATACACAGATAGTTCCGAGGCGGCCGAGGAGCTGGGGGATGCGGCGAGATGGCCCCAACGGCTAGACGGAAGAGGCTGCAGGGCCGCCTCGGAATAGTCCAAGCATCGGACGCGCTTGGGGCGACTACCAGTGACAACCCCTTATCCCGCGATGCGTCCGATACACAGATAGTTCCGAGGCGGCCAAGGAGCCTCACCGCATAGCAATCGTGGTGCGAGGTGGGGGATGCAGCGAGATGGCCCCAACGGCTAGACGGAAGAGGCTGCAGGGCCGCCTCGGAATGGTCCAAGCATCGGACGCGCTTGGGGCGACTACCACTGCCAACCCCTTATCCCGCGATGCGTCCGATACACAGATAGTTCCAAGGCGGCCGAGGAGCCTCACCGAATAGCAATCGGGGTGCGAGGCGAGGGATGCGGCGAGAAAGCCCCAACGGCTAGAGGGAAGAGGCTTCAGGTCCGCCTCGGAATGGTCCAAGCATCGGACGCGCTTGGGGCGACTACCAGTGACAACCCCTTATCCCGCGACGCGTCCGATACACAGATAGTTCCAAGGCGGCCGAGGAGCCTCACCGCATAGCAATCGGGGTGCGAGGCGAGGGATGCGGCGAGAAGGACCCAACGGCTAGACGGAAGAGGCTTCAGGGCCGCCTCGGAATGGTCCAAGCATCGGACGCGCTTGGGGCGACTACCAGTGACAACCCCTTATCCCGCGACGCGTCCGATACACAGATAGTTCCAAGGCGGCCGAGGAGCCTCACCGCATAGCAATCGGGGTGCGAGGCGAGGGATGCGGCGAGAAGGACCCAACGGCTAGACGGAAGAGGCTTCAGGTCCGCCTCGGAATGGTCCAAGCATCGGACGCGCTTGGGGCGACTACCAGTGACAACCCCTTATCCCGCGACGCGTCCGATACACAGATAGTTCCAAGGCGGCCGAGGAGCCTCACCGCATAGCAATCGGGGTGCGAGGCGAGGGATGCGGCGAGAAGGACCCAACGGCTAGACGGAAGAGGCTTCAGGGCCGCCTCGGAATGGTCCAAGCATCGGACGCGCTTGGGGCGACTACCAGTGACAACCCCTTATCCCGCGATGCGTCCGATACACAGATAGTTCCAAGGCGGCCGAGGAGCCTCACCGCATAGCAATCGGGGTGCGAGGCGAGGGATGCGGCGAGAAGGACCCAACGGCTAGACGGAAGAGGCTTCAGGGCCGCCTCGGAATGGTCCAAGCATCGGACGCGCTTGGGGCGACTACCAGTGACAACCCCTTATCCCGCGACGCGTCCGATACACAGATAGTTCCAAGGCGGCCGAGGAGCCTCACCGCATAGCAATCGGGGTGCGAGGCGAGGGATGCGGCAAGAAGGACCCAACGGCTAGACGGAAGAGGCTTCAGGGCCGCCTCGGAATGGTCCAAGCATCGGACGCGCTTGGGGCGACTACCAGTGACAACCCCTTATCCCGCGACGCGTCCGATACACAGATAGTTCCAAGGCGGCCGAGGAGCCTCACCGCATAGCAATCGGGGTGCGAGGCGAGGGATGCGGCGAGAAGGACCCAACGGCTAGACGGAAGAGGCTTCAGGTCCGCCTCGGAATGGTCCAAGCATCGGACGCGCTTGGGGCGACTACCAGTGACAACCCCTTATCCCGCGACGCGTCCGATACACAGATAGTTCCAAGGCGGCCGAGGAGCCTCACCGCATAGCAATCGGGGTGCGAGGCGAGGGATGCGGCGAGAAGGACCCAACGGCTAGACGGAAGAGGCTTCAGGGCCGCCTCGGAATGGTCCAAGCATCGGACGCGCTTGGGGCGACTACCAGTGACAACCCCTTATCCCGCGACGCGTCCGATACACAGATAGTTCCAAGGCGGCCGAGGAGCCTCACCGCATAGCAATCGGGGTGCGAGGCGAGGGATGCGGCGAGAAGGACCCAACGGCTAGACGGAAGAGGCTTCAGGGCCGCCTCGGAATGGTCCAAGCATCGGACGCGCTTGGGGCGACTACCAGTGACAACCCCTTATCCCGCGATGCGTCCGATACACAGATAGTTCCAAGGCGGCCGAGGAGCCTCACCGCATAGCAATCGGGGTGCGAGGCGAGGGATGCGGCGAGAAGGACCCAACGGCTAGACGGAAGAGGCTTCAGGGCCGCCTCGGAATGGTCCAAGCATCGGACGCGCTTGGGGCGACTACCAGTGACAACCCCTTATCCCGCGACGCGTCCGATACACAGATAGTTCCAAGGCGGCCGAGGAGCCTCACCGCATAGCAATCGGGGTGCGAGGCGAGGGATGCGGCGAGAAGGACCCAACGGCTAGACGGAAGAGGCTTCAGGGCCGCCTCGGAATGGTCCAAGCATCGGACGCGCTTGGGGCGACTACCAGTGACAACCCCTTATCCCGCGACGCGTCCGATACACAGATAGTTCCAAGGCGGCCGAGGAGCCTCACCGCATAGCAATCGGGGTGCGAGGCGAGGGATGCGGCGAGAAGGACCCAACGGCTAGACGGAAGAGGCTTCAGGGCCGCCTCGGAATGGTCCAAGCATCGGACGCGCTTGGGGCGACTACCAGTGACAACCCCTTATCCCGCGACGCGTCCGATACACAGATAGTTCCAAGGCGGCCGAGGAGCCTCACCGCATAGCAATCGGGGTGCGAGGCGAGGGATGCGGCGAGAAGGACCCAACGGCTAGACGGAAGAGGCTTCAGGGCCGCCTGGGAATGGTCCATGCATCGCACGCGCTTGGGGCGACTACCAGTGACAACCCCTTATCCCGCGACGCGTCCGATACACAGATAGTTCCAAGGCGGCCGAGGAGCCTCACCGCATAGCAATCGGGGTGCGAGGCGAGGGATGCGGCGAGAAGGACCCAACGGCTAGACGGAAGAGGCTTCAGGGCCGCCTCGGAATGGTCCAAGCATCGGACGCGCTTGGGGCGACTACCAGTGACAACCCCTTATCCCGCGACGCGTCCGATACACAGATAGTTCCAAGGCGGCCGAGGAGCCTCACCGCATAGCAATCGGGGTGCGAGTCGAGGGATGCGGCGAGAAGGACCCAACGGCTAGACGGAAGAGGCTTCAGGGCCGCCTCGGAATGGTCCAAGCATCGGACGCGCTTGGGGCGACTACCAGTGACAACCCCTTATCCCGCGATGCGTCTGATACACAGATAGTTCCAAGGCGGCCGAGGAGCCTCACCGCATAGCAATCGGGGTGCGAGGCAAGGGATGCGGCGAGAAGGACCCAACGGCTAGACGGAAGAGGCTTCAGGGCCGCCTCGGAATGGTCCAAGCATCGGACGCGCTTGGGGCGACTACCGTTGCCAACCCCTTATCCCGCGATGCGTCTGATACACAGATAGTTCCGAGGCGGCCGAGGAGCCTCACCGCATAGCAATCGGGTTGCGAGGCAGATTATTGGGAAGGGAACCCCCTGGGATGCGGCTCAAGCAGTGCCCAAAGGGACTGGAATGCGGAATCACATCGAGAGACCCAAATGCTATACGAGGGCTCAAATCGAATTATCGATTTGGCCACGACATGGACGCATCGGAACGACTACCTTTGCCGAACCACTCGCAATTGCATCCATACCGAAACCAATAGACATTTCCGTTAGAGCCCTCGCATAGCATTCGGGAATCTCGCATGCCCCTCTAAATCGACCAATGCTGGCGCTCAACGAAAATCCGAGCGCTACCACCGTTCGAGCGCCAGCATTGGTCGAGTTA
This sequence comes from Cryptomeria japonica, assembly GCF_030272615.1. NCBI lineage: Eukaryota > Viridiplantae > Streptophyta > Pinopsida > Cupressales > Cupressaceae > Cryptomeria > Cryptomeria japonica. Next base: position 15,152 of record NW_026729169.1, read on the forward strand.
GAGGGGCACGGGGGAGAATGCTCCAGTCAACACCTCCCCTATATAAGTTATTTGTCCGATTCTCGCACAACCGTAGTCTGCCTCGTCGAATCAAACAACGGTCCCAGATTCCGACTTCCGTTCCGTAGAGACCCAAAAGCTAGATGGAGGCTCGCAAGAAAGAGAGTCGGCGCATAGCAATCGGGTTTCTCGAACGTTTAGGGACCGAGCTCACTTGCGGATAGGGCAAAATCCGCCAAGCAACCCAAAAGCTAGACGGGGGCTCGAATCGAATCGCCTAGGCGGCCACAACAACGACGTGTTGGATCGACTACCAGTGCCAAACCATTCAGCAAGACTAGTCTGTGTCGAGGCCGGATAGAGATTCTCAGAGAGCGCCCGTATAGCATTTAGGAGACCTGCCGCGTCCCTCACACTCGACAAATGGTGGTGCACGTTTATAAATCCGAGCGATCCCAACCCTTTCAAGCACCAACATCGGTCGAGATAGAGGGGCACGGAGGGGGCTGCGTGAGACAACACAGTCCCCTATATAAGTTATTTGTCCGATTCTCACACATCCGAAGAATGGTCATCAAATCGGACAACAGCCCAAACTTCCGACTTCCGTCCCAGAAAGCCCAAGAGCTATCTAAAACGTTCATGGCCGGAACTCGATCGCGGCTATACCAGTCCGCCAAGCAACCCAAAAGCTAGACTGGAGCTCTAGTCGAATCACCTCTGTGGCCATTGCAAGGACGTGTTGGAGCGACTACCATTGCCGAACCATTCCGCAGGTCGAGTCCATACCAAGGCCGCATAGAGATTCACGATGAGCTCCTGCATAGCAATCAGGAGACTTGCCGTGTCCATCACAATCGATAAATCCTGGTGCAAGATTTTTGCATCCGAGCGCTCCAACCAGTCGAGCACCAGCATCAATCGACATAAACGGGCACGGGGGGAGGATGCTCGAGAACACTACCTCCCCTATATAAGTTATTTGTCCGATTCTCAAGCAGCCGAAGTCTGGTCATCGAATCGGGTCAAAGACCACAACTTCCGACTTTACCCACAATGCAAGTCATCGAATCGAACATCGGCCCCCGAGTCGGACTCCATGCGTATGTCAGGTCATCGGACCCAAATTCCGCCTTCCTGCGCATGGCGGGCCATCAATATCAACTCGGTCATCGGACCCAAACTCCGCCTTTCTGCGCATGGCACGCCTTCAAATCGGTCATCGGACCCAAATTCCGCCTTCCTGTGCATGGCGGGCCATCAACATCAACTCGGTCATCGGACCCAAATTCCGCCTTTCTGCGCATGGCACGCCATCAACTCGGTCATCGGACCCAAATTCCGCCTTCCTGCGCATGGCAGGTCATCGGACACAAATTCAGACCTCGCCAATATGCCTACGTATCGAATCGGTCATCGGACCCAACTTCCGACTTCATCCATACTGTAGGGTCTTTGAGGTTGGCGCGGTGCGCTCAACCCGGGGAGTCGACCCATCGAAGCATACACCTCCCCTATATAAGCTATTTGTCCGATTCCCACACCTGTGTAGTTTGCACCTCTGACCAGGACATCGACCCCAACTTCCGAACTCGACTGCAACGACGGCACCAGCGCCTTGGTGCGCACCTTGCGACGCACAGTCCCAACATTCGCCTTCCTGCACATGGCAGGTCATCGGACCCAAATTCCGACCTCGCGAGTATGCCTACATATCGAATCGGTCATCGGACACAACTTCCGACTTCATCCATACCGTAGGGTCTTTGAGGTTGGCGCGGTGCGCTCAACCCGGGGAGTCGACCCAACGAAGCATACACCTCCCCTATATAAGCTATTTGTCCGATTCCCACACCTGTGTAGTTTGCACCTCCGATCAGGACATCGACCCCAACTTCCGAACTCGCCTGCAACGACCGAACCAGCGCCTTGGTGCGCACCTTGCAACGCACAGTGCCAACATTCGCCTTCCTGCACATGGCAGGTCATCGGACCCAAATTCCGACCTCGCGAGTATGCCTACATATCGAATCGGTCATCGGACCCAACTTCCGACTTCATCCATACCGTAGGGTCTTTGAGGTTGGCGCGGTGCGCTCAACCCGGGGAGTCGACCCAACGAAGCATACACCTCCCCTATATAAGCTATTTGTCCGATTCCCACACCTGTGTAGCTTGCACCTCCGATCAGGACATCGACCCCAACTTCCGAACTCGACTAAAAAGACCGCACCAGCACCTTGGTGTGCACCTTGCAACGCACAGTGCCAACATTCGCCTTCCTGCACATGGCAGGTCATCGGACCCAAATTCCGACCTCATGAGCATACCTACTAATCGAATCGGTCATCGGACCCAACTTCCGACTTCATCCATACCGTAGGGTCTTTGAGGTTGGCGCGGTGCGCTCAACCTGGGGAGTCGACCCATCGAAGCATACACCTCCCCTATATAAGCTATTTGTCCGATTCCGACACCTGTGTAGTTTGCACCTCCGCTCAGGACATCGACCCCAACTTCCGAACTCGCCTGCAACGACCGAACCAGCGCCTTGGTGCGCACCAAAAGTGCGCACTTTTGGAGGGCACTTTTGTGCGCTCCAAAGGTGCGCACTTTTGGAGGGCACTTTTGTGCGCTCCAAAGGTGCGCACTTTTGGAGGGCACTTTTTGGAGGGCACTTTTGTGCGCTCCAAAGGTGCGCACTTTTGGAGGGCACTTTTTGGAGGGCACTTTTCTGCGCTCCAAAGGTGCGCACTTTTGGAGGGCACTTTTTGGAGGGCACTTTTCTGCGCTCCAAAGGTGCGCACTTTTGGAGGGCACTTTTTGGAGGGCACTTTTCTGCGCTCCAAAGGTGCGCACTTTTGGAGGGCACTTTTTGGAGGGCACTTTTCTGCGCTCCAAAGGTGCGCACTTTTGGAGGGCACTTTTGTGCACTCCAAAGGTGCACACTTTTGGAGGGCACTTTTTGGAGGGCACTTTTCTGCACTCCAAAGGTGCGCACTTTTGGAGGGCACTTTTTGGAGGGCACTTTTGTGCGCTCCAAAGGTGCGCACTTTTGGAGGGCACTTTTTGGAGGGCACTTTTGTGCGCTCCAAAGGTGCGCACTTTTGGAGGGCACTTTTGTGCACTCCAAAGGTGCGCACTTTTGGAGGGCACTTTTCCTGCGCTCCAAAGGTGCACACCTAGGTGAGCACCTTCGACCACACCTTGTAGCACACCAAACTCTGACTTTCGACTTCATCCGCAATGCAGGGTCTTTGAGGTTGGCGCAATGCGCACAACCAGGGGAGTCGACCCATCAAACCCAACACCTCCCCTATATAAGCTATTTGTCTGATTCTCATACATGCGTAGCCTGCAGGAGCAATTAGGACATCGACCCCAACTTTCGGCTTCTAAACGAAAACAAGGTCTTTGAGGTTGGTGTAATGCGAACAACTAGGGGAGTCAACCCATCAAACCCAACACCTCCCCTATATAAGCTATTTGTCTGATTCTCATACATGTGTAGTCTACAGGAGCAATTAGGACATCGACCCCAACTTTTGACTTCTTAACGAAAACAAGGTCTTTGAGGTTGACGTAATGCGCACAACCAGGGGAGTCGACCCATCAAACCCAACACCTCCCCTATATAAGCTATTTGTCCGATTCTCATACATGTGTAGCCTACAGGAGCCATTAGGACATTGACCCCAACTTTTGACTTCTTAACGAAAACAAGGTCTTTGAGGTTGGCGTAATGCGCACAACCAAGGGAGTTGACCCATCAAACCCAACACCTCCCCTATATAAGCTATTTGTCTGATTCTCATACATGTGTAGCCTGCAACAACGATTAGGACATCCACCCCAACTTCTGAATTCGTCTGCGTTGACCGCACCAAAGGTGCACGCCTTGGTGCTCACCAAAATCCGACTTCCGACTTCTTCTGCTATGCGGGGTCTTTGAGGTTGGCGCAGTGCGCACAACCAGGGGAGTCAACCCACCGAATGCAACACCTCCCCTATATAAGCTATTTGTCTGATTCTCATACATGCGTAGACTGCAGCAATGATTAGGACATCCACCCCAACTTTTGACTTCTTAAACAAGACAGGGTCTTTGAAGTTGGTGCAGTGCACACAACCAGGGGAGTCGACCCATCAAACGCAACACCTCCCCTATATAAAGCTATTTGTCCGATTCTCATACGTGTAGTCTGCAGCAGCGATTAGGACATCGACCCCAACTTCCGAATTCGTTTGCATTGACCGCACCAAAGGTGCACGCCTTGGTGTGCACCTTGGAGTGCACTTTGGTGCTCACCTCGGTGCACACTTTGGTGTGCACCTCGGTGTGCACCAAAGGTGCGCACCTTGGAGCGCACCAAAGGTGTACACTTTGGAGCGCACCACATAGGGTCTTTGAGAGGTTGGCGCAGTGCGCACACCAAGGTGGGTGTTGAGGTGCGTGCCGAGGTGGGTGGGTGCTAGGGTGCGCTCCATGGTGGGTGCCAGGGTGGGTGCGTGCTAGGGTGGATTCCAAAGAGGGTCATAGGGTGGGTGCCAAGGTGGGTTGGTGATATAGTGGGTTCAAAGGTGGGTACTAGGGTGGGTTCCAAGGTGGGTCACAAGTTGGGTGCCAGGATGCGTGGGTGTTAGGTTGGGTGCCAAGGTGGGCTCCTGCGTGGGTGGGTGCTAGGGTGGGTTTCAAGGTGGACGCGAGGGCGGGTGCCAAGGTGGGTAACAAGTTGGGTGTTAGGATGGGTGAGTGCTAGAGTGGGTGCCAAGGTGGGTGGGTGCTAAGGTGGATGCCAAGGTGGTTCACAGGGTGGGTGGGTTCTAGGGTGAGTTCCAAGGTGGGTCACAGGTTTAGTGCTAGGGTGCGTGTCAAGGCGGGTGTCGAGGTGCCTGGGTGCTAGGGTGTGGATGCCAATGTGGGTCATAGGGTGGGTACTAGGGTGGGCTGCAATGTGGGTGCCAAGGTGGGTAACATGCTCGGTTGGTTCTAAATTGGGTGTCAGGGTGGGTGTGCACCCACCTTGCCCGAGGTGGGTGCCAAGGTGCCAGTGTGGGTGGGTGCTAAGGTGGATGCCAAGGTGGGTGAGAAGGTGGGTGATAGGTTGAGTGGTAGGATGGGTGGGTGCCAAGATGGGTCACAGGGTGGGTGCAAGGGTGGGTAGGTGCTAGGGTTGGTGTCAGGGTGGGTGGGTGCTAGGTTGGGTTCCAAGGTGGGTGCGAGGGTGAGTGTCAAGGTGGGTCACAGGTTAGGTGCTAGGATGGGTGAGTGCTAGGGTGCAAAGGTGCCAGGGTGGGTGCTAGGATGGGTCGATGCTAGGGTGAGTGGCAAGGTGGGTCCACAAGTGTCAAGGTGGGTGCCGAGGTGGGTGCCAACTTGGGTTCCAAGGTGGGTGCCAAGTGGGCGACTGCTATGGTGGATGCCAAGGTGGGTCACGGGGTGGGTGCCAAGTTGCTAGGTTGTGTTCCAAGGTGGGTGCCAACGTGGCTGCTAGGGTGCGTGGGTTAAAGGGTGTGTCACAACGTGGGTGCCAGGATGGGTGCGCACCCACACTGGCCAAGACGGGTGCAAGGTTGGGTTCCAAGCCCGGTCACAGGCTGGGTGCTAGGATGGGTGGGTGCCAAGGTGGGCACCAGGGTGGGTGCACCCACCCTGGCCAAGGTGGGTCACGGGGTGGGTCCTAGGGTGGGTAACAGGGTGGGTACTAAGGTGCGTGCCAAGGTGGGTCATGGGGTGGGTGCCAAGGTGGGCACCAGGGTGGGTGTGCACCAACCCTAGCCAGGGTAGGTCACGGGGTGGTTGTCGGGGTGGGCGTCAAGGAGCCAAGGTGGGTGGCAAGTAGCCAAGTTGCGTGCCAAGGTGGGTGTCGGGGTGGGTGCCAAGGATCCAAGGTGGGTGCCAAGGAACCAAGGTGGGTGTCTGGGTGGGTGCCGAGGTGGGAGCCAGGGTGGGTCCCAAGGTGAGTGCAAAGGTGGGTGCCAGGGTCAAGGTGAGTGCCAATGTGGGTTCCAAGGTGCCAGGGTCAGGGTGAGTGCCAATGTGGGTTCAAAGGTGCTAAGTTGGGTGCGAGGTTGGGTGCGAGGGTGGGTGGGTGCCAAGGTGTGCTAGGTGGAAGCCCGGGTGGGTCGGCATCCCATGGGTGTCGAGTTGGGTGCCTGATGGGTGCTTCTTGTCAAGTTTTAGTCGTCGGGACTCATTTCGAGCCTTAGAGGTCGTTTCTTGTCCGGTTGCCCTGTCTTCGACCTGGGAACCCAATTTTGGTCCTCGGGTCCCATTTTTTTTTGTCTCGCATCCCACTTTTGGCCTGTGGCCTTTTCGGGGTCGATTCTCGTTTTGGGCATCAGAGCATGTTTCTTCTCCTAAAACCCAATATTTGTTTATTAAGTCTCGGAACACATTTTTGTTCTCGTGGACCCATCATGGGTCTTGGAACGCATTTGTGGTCCTTGGGTCCCATTTTGCATCCCGAAACTTGTGTTTTGGTGCTTGATCCCTATTTTGGGTGCCCACCTTGCACCAAGTGCGCACCCGGGGCAAACCGAGCGCCTTGGTGCACCGGGGCAAGATCGAGCGTGCACCCGAGGCGCCCCGAACATGCACCAAGGTGCACTCGGCCCACATGTGAGCGCAGGTCGTTGCGCCCGAGGTGGTGTGTGGGCACCGCGTTGCAGACGGGACACTGCACGCACACGACGCCCCGTCCAGGTGCACGCACGTAGGCCGGGCCGGGTGCACACCCGACGCCCTAGCAAGGTGCGCGCACCCGGGCAGGGCTCACACTTGGCGAACGGGGCGCACTTCGCGAGGGAGGGTGTGCACCTCGACGGGGGTGGGTGGCCGGGGTGGATTCGCACGTGGGTCGCGGTTTGCTAAGTACACACTGCGACAAGCTCATAACGGGTGCGATCATACCAGCGTTAGTGCACCGGATCCCATCAGAACTCCGCAGTTAAGCGCGCTTGGGCCGGAGTAGTACTAGGATGGGTGACCTCCCGGGAAGTCCCGGTGTTGCACCCTTTCTTAGTTTTTCGCCGGGCGTCGCAATGCTATTTGAATAAACCTTTTGCCCGTTTGCGTTCTCGTCGGGGCCGGGCCGGGCCGGGGTGCGCTGCCCGCACTACCGCGCGCGCGGGGGGCGACACCGAGCGCGCACCCGAGGCGCCCCGAGCACACAGGCCACGGTGCAACCCGGGCGTTGTGCGCGCACCCCGGTGCGCCCGAGGTGCTGCGCGCGCACCCAGGTGAAATCGGTGTGCACCTCGGCCAGTGCGCGCTCGGTCGAGTCGCGCACGTTGGCCAAGGTGCACGGTGATGTTTCTTACTCTAAGGTTCCGCACCAGACGCCCGGGACAGGTGAGCGAAGCTGGGCGGGGCCGGGTGCGCGGCCGGGGCAGGTGCACGCAGCTGGAGAGAGCTTTGGAGCACACCAGAGGTGCGCACCTTGGAGCACACTTCGGAGCGCACCAATGATGCGCTCCATTCAAAAGTTTCCTGAAAAGGCAAAAAAAGTTGAGATTATAGAATTTCCCACTTGAGAGATTGTAAAAAAAAAAAATTTAAAATGAAGGAAACGCGGGTGCCAAGGTGTGCGCGCCCGGGTGCGCAGCCCAGCCAAGGTGTGCGCACCAAGGCGCCCACCCTGGCGAAGGTGCACGCAAGGTGCGCACCCGAGGCAAACCGGACAATTAACCCAACTTTCGACTTCGCGCGCACCTGCGCACCTTGGAGCGCACTTCGGAGCGCTCCTTGTTGCGCACCAATCTTGGGCACCTCGGAGTGCACCATGGCGCCCACCAAGGTGCGCACCCGGGGCAAACCGAGCTCCGACTTCGTGCGCACCTTGGAGCGCACGAAAGGTGCGCACCATGGCGCCCACCAAGGTGCGCAGCCCAGCCAAGGCGTGCGCATCAAGGTGCGCACCCTGGCGAAGGTGCGCACCCGGGGCAAACCGAGCTCCGACTTCGTGCGCACCTTGGAGCGCACAAAGGGTGCGCAACCCAGCCAAGGTGTGCGCACCCCGGGCAAACCGAGCTCCGAATCGTGCGCACCTTGGAGCACACTTCGGAGCCCTCCTTGGTGCGCACCGATGTTGCGCACCTCGGAGCGCACCCGGGGAAAACAATGCAATTAACCCGACTTTCGACTTCGTGGGCACCTCGGAGCGCTCTCGGGTTCGCACCTCGGAGCACACCGAGGTGCGCACCTTTGATGCGCTGCCTTCACCAATTTCCAGAAAAGGCAAGAAAACATTGAGAAGGTGTGCGCACCGAGGTGCCCACCCTGGCGAAGGTGCACGCGAGGTGCGCACCCGGGGCAAACCGGGCTCCGACTTCGTGCACGCCATGCTGCGCACCTTGGAGGGCCATGGTGCGCACCTTGGAGCACACTTCGGAGCGCTCAATGGTGCCCAACCCAGCCAAGGTGCCCACCGCGGCGAAGGTGCACGCGAGGTGCGCACCCGGGGCAAACCGGGCTCCGACTTCGTGCACGCCGCACCTTGGAGCACACTTCGGAGCGCTCCTTGGTGCGCACCAGGGCGCGCAACCCAGCCGAGGTGCCCACCCCGGCGAAGGTGCACGCGGGGTGCGCACCCGAGGCAAACCGGGCTCCGACTTCGTGCACGCCATGGTGCCCACCGCGGCGAAGGTGCACGCGAGGTGCGCACCCGGGGCAAACCGGGCTCCGACTTCGTGCACGCCGCACCTTGGAGCACACTTCGGAGCGCTCCTTGGTGCGCACCAGGGCGCGCAACCCAGCCGAGGTGCCCACCCCGGCGAAGGTGCACGCGAGGTGCGCACCCGGGGCAAACCGGGCTCCGACTTCGTGCACGCCATGGTGCCCACCGCGGCGAAGGTGCACGCGAGGTGCGCACCCGGGGCAAACCGGGCTCCGACTTCGTGCACGCCGCACCTTGGAGCACACTTCGGAGCGCTCCTTGGTGCGCACCATGGTGCCCACCAGGGCGCGCAACCCCGCCGAAGGTGCACGCGAGGTGCGCACCCGGGGCAAACCGGGCTCCGACTTCGTGCACGCCGCACCTTGGAGCACACTTCGGAGCGCTCCTTGGTGCGCACCAGGGCGCGCAACCCCGCCGAAGGTGCACGCGAGGTGCGCACCCGGGGCAAACCGGGCTCCGACTTCGTGCACGCCATGGTGCGCACCAGGGTGCCCACCGCGGCGAAGGTGCGCACCCGGGGCAAACCGGGCTCCGACTTCGTGCACGCCGCACCTTGGAGCACACTTCGGAGCGCTCCTTGGTGCGCACCAGGGCGCGCAACCCAGCCGAGGTGCCCACCCCGGCGAAGGTGCACGCGAGGTGCGCACCCGGGGCAAACCGGGCTCCGACTTCGTGCACGCCATGGTGCCCACCGCGGCGAAGGTGCACGCGAGGTGCGCACCCGGGGCAAACCGGGCTCCGACTTCGTGCACGCCGCACCTTGGAGCACACTTCGGAGCGCTCCTTGGTGCGCACCATGGTGCCCACCAGGGCGCGCAACCCCGCCGAAGGTGCACGCGAGGTGCGCACCCGGGGCAAACCGGGCTCCGACTTCGTGCACGCCGCACCTTGGAGCACACTTCGGAGCGCTCCTTGGTGCGCACCAGGGCGCGCAACCCCGCCGAAGGTGCACGCGAGGTGCGCACCCGGGGCAAACCGGGCTCCGACTTCGTGCACGCCATGGTGCGCACCAGGGTGCCCACCGCGGCGAAGGTGCGCACCCGGGGCAAACCGGGCTCCGACTTCGTGCACGCCGCACCTTGGAGCACACTTCGGAGCGCTCCTTGGTGCGCACCAGGGCGCGCAACCCAGCCGAGGTGCCCACCCCGGCGAAGGTGCACGCGAGGTGCGCACCCGGGGCAAACCGGGCTCCGACTTCGTGCACGCCATGGTGCCCACCGCGGCGAAGGTGCGCACCCGGGGCAAACCGGGCTAGGACTTCGTGCACGCCGCACCTTGGAGCACACTTTGGAGCGCTCCTTGGTGCGCACCATGGTGCCCACCAGGCCGCGCAACCCAGCCAAGGTGTGCGCACCAAGGTGCACGCGAGGTGCGCACCCGGGGCAAACCGGGGTCCGGCTTCGTGCACGCCGCACCTTGGAGCACACATCGGGGCGCTCCCAGGTTCGCACCGGCGTTGCGCACCGTGGTGGGCACCTCGGAGCGCACCGTGGTGGGCACCTCGGAGCACACCAAGGTGGGCAGCGAGGTGCGCACCTTTGATGCGATGCCTTCACTAATTTCCATAAAAGGCAAAAAAAAACGAGATTTTAAAATTTCCGTTTTGAAAGATAGTGAGAAAAAGGGAATGCTGGTGCCATCTTGAGCCCGCCCTGGTGCGCAGCCCAGCCAAGGTGTGCGCACCAAGGTGCCCACCCTGGCGAAGGTGCGCGCCCGGGCAATTAACCCAACTTCCAACTTCGCGCGCGCCAGGGTGGGAGCGCACCCAACAACCGGGCCTGGGAAGAGCCAATGCGAGAAACCCCACCAAACGCTCTGACAAAAAAAGAGGGGGCGCTCCAGTAACCCCGCTTCGGAGCGCACCCTGGGCAAACCCAGCCAGGGTGCCCACCCCGGCCAAGGTGCAGGCGAGGTGCGCACCCGGGGCAAACCGGGCTCCGACAACGTGCACGCCGCACCTTGGAGCACACTTCGTAGCGCTCCCGGGTGCGCACCTCAGAGCACACCAAGGTGGGCAGCGAGGTGCGCACCTTTGATGCGCTGCCTTCACTAATTTCCAGAAAAGGCAAAAAAAAGAGGAGATTTTAAAATTTCCGTTTTGAAAGATAGTGAAAAAAACGGAACGCGGGTGCCATCTTGAGCCCGCCCTGGTGCACAGCCCAGGTAAGGTGCCCACCCTGGCAAAGGTGCGCACCCGGGCAATTAACCCTACTTCCGACTTCGTGCGCGCCAGGGTGGCAACCGGGCCTGGGAAGAGCCAATGCGAGAAACCCCACCAAACGCTCCGACAAAAAAAGAGGCGGCGCTCCAATAACCCCGCTTCGGAGCGCAGCCGGGGCAAACCCAGCCAAGGTGCCCACCCCGACGAAGGTGCACGCGAGGTGCGCACCCGGGGCAAACCGGGCTCCGACAACGTGCACGCAGCACCTTGGAGCACACTTCGAAGCACTCCCGGGTGCCCACCGGCGTTGCGCACCGTGGTGGGCAGCGAGGTGCGCACCTTTGATGCGCTGCCTTCACTAATTTCCAGAAAAGGCAAAAAAAAATGAGATTTTAAAATTTCCGTTTTGAAAGATAGTGAAAAAAACGGAACGCGGGTGCCATCTTGAGCCCGCCCTGGTGCGCAGCCCAGGCAAGGCATGCGCACCAAGGTGCCCACCCGCGGTGCACGCCCGGGGCAAACCGGGCTCCGACTTCGTGCAGGCCGCACCTTGGAGCACACTTCGGAGCGCTCCTTGGTGCGCACCATGGTGCCCACCAGGGCGCACCCGGGGCAAACCGGGCTCCGACTTCGTGCACGCCGCACCTTGGAGCACACATCGGAGCGCTCCCAGGTTCGCACCAGCGTTGCGCACCTTTGATGCGCTGCCTTCACTAATTTCCAGAAAAGGCAAAAAAAAACGATATTTTAAAATTTCCGTTCTGAAAGATAGTGAAAAAAACGGAACGCGGGTGCCATCTTGAGCCCTTCCTGGTGCGCAGCCCAGGCAAGTTGTGCGCACCAAGGTGCCCACCCTGGCGGAGGTGCGCGCCCGGGGCAAACCGGGCTCCGACTTCGTGCACTGCATGGTGCCCACCAAGGCGCGCAACCCAGCCAAGGTGCCCACCGCAGCGAAGGTGCACGCGAGGTGCGCACCCGAGGTGCACACCCGGGGCAAACCGAGCTCCGACTTCGTGCACGCCGCACCTTGGAGCACACTTCAGAGCGCTCCTTGGTGCGCACCAGGGCGCGCAACCCAGCCAAGGTGCTCACCCCGGCGAAGGTGCACGCGAGGTGCGCACCCGGGGCAAGCCGGGCTCGGACTTCGTGCACGCCGCACCTTGGAGCACACATCGGAGCGCTCCCGGGTTCGCACCAGCATTGCGCACCTTTGATGCGCTGCCTTCACTAATTTCCAGAAAAGGCAAAAAAAAAAAAAATACGAGATTTTAAAATTTCCGTTTTGAAAGATAGTGAAAAAAACGGAACGCGGGTGCCATCTTGAGCCCGCCCTGGTGTGCAGCCCAGGCAAGTTGTGCGCACCAAGGCACCCACCCTGGCCAAGGTGGGTCACGGGGTGGGTCCTAGGGTGGGTAACGGGGTGGGTACTAAGGTGCGTGCCAAGGTGGGTCATGGGGTGGGTGCCAAGGTGGGCACCAGGGTGGGTGTGCACCAACCCTAGCCAGGGTAGGTCACGGGGTGGTTGTCGGGGTGGGCGTCAAGGAGCCAAGGTGGGTGGCAAGTAGCCAAGTTGCGTGCCAAGGTGGGTGTCGGGGTGGGTGCCAAGGATCCAAGGTGGGTGCCAAGGAACCAAGGTGGGTGTCTGGGTGGGTGCCGAGGTGGGAGCCAGGGTGGGTCCCAAGGTGAGTGCAAAGGTGGGTGCCAGGGTCAAGGTGAGTGCCAATGTGGGTTCCAAGGTGCCAGGGTCAGGGTGAGTGCCAATGTGGGTTCAAAGGTGCTAAGTTGGGTGCGAGGTTGGGTGCGAGGGTGGGTGGGTGCCAAGGTGTGCTAGGTGGAAGCCCGGGTGGGTCGGCATCCCATGGGTGTCGAGTTGGGTGCCTGATGGGTGCTTCTTGTCAAGTTTTAGTCGTCGGGACTCATTTCGAGCCTTAGAGGTCGTTTCTTGTCCGGTTGCCCTGTCTTCGACCTGGGAACCCAATTTTGGTCCTCGGGTCCCATTTTTTTTTGTCTCGCATCCCACTTTTGGCCTGTGGCCTTTTCGGGGTCGATTCTCGTTTTGGGCATCAGAGCATGTTTCTTCTCCTAAAACCCAATATTTGTTTATTAAGTCTCGGAACACATTTTTGTTCTCGTGGACCCATCATGGGTCTTGGAACGCATTTGTGGTCCTTGGGTCCCATTTTGCATCCCGAAACTTGTGTTTTGGTGCTTGATCCCTATTTTGGGTGCCCACCTTGCACCAAGTGCGCACCCGGGGCAAACCGAGCGCCTTGGTGCACCGGGGCAAGATCGAGCGTGCACCCGAGGCGCCCCGAACATGCACCAAGGTGCACTCGGCCCACATGTGAGCGCAGGTCGTTGCGCCCGAGGTGGTGTGTGGGCACCGCGTTGCAGACGGGACACTGCACGCACACGACGCCCCGTCCAGGTGCACGCACGTAGGCCGGGCCGGGTGCACACCCGACGCCCTAGCAAGGTGCGCGCACCCGGGCAGGGCTCACACTTGGCGAACGGGGCGCACTTCGCGAGGGAGGGTGTGCACCTCGACGGGGGTGGGTGGCCGGGGTGGATTCGCACGTGGGTCGCGGTTTGCTAAGTACACACTGCGACAAGCTCATAACGGGTGCGATCATACCAGCGTTAGTGCACCGGATCCCATCAGAACTCCGCAGTTAAGCGCGCTTGGGCCGGAGTAGTACTGGGATGGGTGACCTCCCGGGAAGTCCCGGTGTTGCACCCTTTTTTAGTTTTTCGCCGGGCGTCGCAATGCTATTTGAATAAACCTTTTGCCCGTTTGCGTTCTCGTCGGGGCCGGGCCGGGCCGGGGTGCGCTGCCCGCACTACCGCGCGCGCGGGGGCGACACCGAGCGCGCACCCGAGGCGCCCCGAGCACACAGGCCACGGTGCAACCCGGGCGTTGTGCGCGCACCCCGGTGCGCCCGAGGTGCTGCGCGCGCACCCAGGTGAAATCGGTGTGCACCTCGGCCAGTGCGCGCTCGGTCGAGTCGCGCACGTTGGCCAAGGTGCACGGTGATGTTTCTTACTCTAAGGTTCCGCACCAGACGCCCGGGACAGGTGAGCGAAGCTGGGCGGGGCCGGGTGCGCGGCCGGGGCAGGTGCACGCAGCTAGAGAGAGCTTTGGAGCACACCAGAGGTGCGCACCTTGGAGCACACTTCGGAGCGCACCAATGATGCGCTCCATTCAAAAGTTTCCTGAAAAGGCAAAAAAAGTTGAGATTATAGAATTTCCCACTTGAGAGATTGTAAAAAAAAAAAATTTAAAATGAAGGAAACGCGGGTGCCAAGGTGTGCGCGCCCGGGTGCGCAGCCCAGCCAAGGTGTGCGCACCAAGGCGCCCACCCTGGCGAAGGTGCACGCAAGGTGCGCACCCGAGGCAAACCGGACAATTAACCCAACTTTCGACTTCGCGCGCACCTGCGCACCTTGGAGCGCACTTCGGAGCGCTCCTTGGTGCGCACCAATCTTGGGCACCTCGGAGTGCACCATGGCGCCCACCAAGGTGCGCACCCGGGGCAAACCGAGCTCCGACTTCGTGCGCACCTTGGAGCGCACGAAAGGTGCGCACCATGGCGCCCACCAAGGTGCGCAGCCCAGCCAAGGCGTGCGCATCAAGGTGCGCACCCTGGCGAAGGTGCGCACCCGGGGCAAACCGAGCTCCGACTTCGTGCGCACCTTGGAGCGCACAAAGGGTGCGCAACCCAGCCAAGGTGTGCGCACCCCGGGCAAACCGAGCTCCGAATCGTGCGCACCTTGGAGCACACTTCGGAGCCCTCCTTGGTGCGCACCGATGTTGCGCACCTCGGAGCGCACCCGGGGAAAACAATGCAATTAACCCGACTTTCGACTTCGTGGGCACCTCGGAGCGCTCTCGGGTTCGCACCTCGGAGCACACCGAGGTGCGCACCTTTGATGCGCTGCCTTCACCAATTTCCAGAAAAGGCAAGAAAACATTGAGAAGGTGTGCGCACCGAGGTGCCCACCCTGGCGAA
>NW_026729169.1:40000-60000 GCF_030272615.1 Cryptomeria japonica
GGAAATCGATCAGCCCTCACAATGGCCCAAGGCCAGAGATCGGACTGCTACGATTTACCCCAACAATCATCGTGCCACTCTTCGCAGAGAGGTGATAGACGCCAACGAGCCCGCGCATAGCAATCGAGGTGTAAAAAGGGCGTTGAAGGCAGGAAGCCTGGACGAAAGAGGCTACGAGGTCACCTCGAAGCGGTCTAAGAATCGGGCGCACTTGGGGCGACTACCAGTGCCAACCCCTTATCCCGCGGTGCGTCCGACACACAGAAATTTCCAAGGCGGCCAAGGAGCCTCCCCGCATAGCAATCGGGGTGTGAGGTTACGGATGCAGCATTGATAGCAATCGAGGTGGGAGGCGAAGGATGCAGAAGTGAGAGCCGAGGGATGTAGCAGAGATAGCAATCGGGGTGTGTGATGCAGAAGAGATAGCAATCGAGGTGTGCGGTGGGAAGGGCCCAGCAGCCAGAATGCATGAAGCGACGGATGAAGCAGTGATGACAACCGGGCTGTGAGGAGAGGAGGGATGCAGCCAAGAAAGCAATCAGGGCTCGAGGCAAGGGATGCATCAAGGATAGCAATCATGTTGTGAGGCGAGATTCCAAAGGCTAAACGTGAGAGGCTGCAGGGTCGACTCAGAGAGGTCTATGCATGTGAGAGGCTGAAAGCAAGGTCAACTCGGAGCGGTCTATGCATCGGGCGCGCTTGGGGCGACTACCAGTGCCAACCCCTTATCCCGCGACGCGTCCGACAAAGAGAACGTTCCAAGGCGGCAGAGGAGGTTACCAGCCGAAGGATGCAGTAGCAATAACAGGTATAGTTCCGCGGCGGCCGAGAAGACTCACCGCATAGGAATCGGGATGCGAGGCGAGGGATGCGGCGGGAAGGCCCCGACGGCTAAACGGAAGAGGCTGCAGGGCCGCCTCGGAATGGTCCAAGCATCGGACGCGATTGGGACGACTACCAGTGCCAACCCCTTATCCCGCGATGCGTCCGATACACAGATAGTTCCAAGGCGGCCGAGGAGCCTCACCGCATATCAATCGGGGTGCGAGGCGAGGGATGGGGCGGGAAGGCCCCAACGGCTAGACGGAAGAGGCTTCAGGGCCACCTCGGAATGCTCCAAGCATCGGACGCGCTTGGGGCGACTACCAGTGCCAACCCCTTATCCCGCGATGCGTCCGATACACAGATGGTTCCAAGGCGGCCGAGGAGCCTCACCGCATAGCAATCGGGGGTGCGAGGCGAGGGATGGGGCGGGAAGGCCCCAACGGCTAGACGGAAGAGGCTTCAGGGCCGCCTCGGAATGGTCCAAGCATCGGACGCGCTTGGGGCGACTACCAGTGACAACCCCTCATCCCGCGATGCGTCCGATACGAAGATGGTTCCAAGGCGGCCGAGGAGCCTCACCGCATAGCAATCGGGGTGCGAGGTGGGGGATGCGGCGAGATGGCCCCAACGGCTAGACAGAAGAGGCCACAGGGCCGCGTCGGAATAGTCCAAGCATCGGACGCGCTTGGGGCGACTACCAGTGACAACCCCTTATCCCGCGATGCGTCCGATACGAAGATAGTTCCAAGGCGGCCGAGGAGCCTCACCGCATAGCAATCCGGGTGCGAGGTGGGGGATGCGGCGAGATGGCCCCAACGGCTAGACGGAAGAGGCTGCAGGGCCGCCTCGGAATAGTCCAAGCATCGGACGCGCTTGGGGCGACTACCAGTGACAACCCCTTATCCCGCGATGCTTCCGATACGAAGACAGTTCCAAGGCGGCCGAGGAGCCTCACCGCATAGCAATGGGGGTGCGAGGTGAGGGATGCGGCGAGATGGCCCCAACGGCTAGACGGAAGAGGCCACAGGGCCGCCTCGGAATAGTCCAAGCATCGGACGCGCTTGGGGCGACTACCAGTGACAACCCCTTATCCCGCGATGCATCCGATACGAAGATAGTTCCCAGGCGGCCGAGGAGCCTCACCGCATAGCAATCGGGGTGCGAGGCGAGGGATGCGGCGAGATGGCCCCAAAGGGTAGACGGAAGAGGCTGCGGGGCCGCCTCGGAATAGTCCAAGCATCGAACGCGCTTGGGGCGACTACCACTGCCAACCCCTTATCCCGCGATGCGTCCGATACACAGATAGTTCCGAGGCGGCCGAGGAGCTGGGGGATGCGGCGAGATGGCCCCAACGGCTAGACGGAAGAGGCTGCAGGGCCGCCTCGGAATAGTCCAAGCATCGGACGCGCTTGGGGCGACTACCAGTGACAACCCCTTATCCCGCGATGCGTCCGATACACAGATAGTTCCGAGGCGGCCAAGGAGCCTCACCGCATAGCAATCGTGGTGCGAGGTGGGGGATGCAGCGAGATGGCCCCAACGGCTAGACGGAAGAGGCTGCAGGGCCGCCTCGGAATGGTCCAAGCATCGGACGCGCTTGGGGCGACTACCACTGCCAACCCCTTATCCCGCGATGCGTCCGATACACAGATAGTTCCAAGGCGGCCGAGGAGCCTCACCGAATAGCAATCGGGGTGCGAGGCGAGGGATGCGGCGAGAAAGCCCCAACGGCTAGAGGGAAGAGGCTTCAGGTCCGCCTCGGAATGGTCCAAGCATCGGACGCGCTTGGGGCGACTACCAGTGACAACCCCTTATCCCGCGACGCGTCCGATACACAGATAGTTCCAAGGCGGCCGAGGAGCCTCACCGCATAGCAATCGGGGTGCGAGGCGAGGGATGCGGCGAGAAGGACCCAACGGCTAGACGGAAGAGGCTTCAGGTCCGCCTCGGAATGGTCCAAGCATCGGACGCGCTTGGGGCGACTACCAGTGACAACCCCTTATCCCGCGACGCGTCCGATACACAGATAGTTCCAAGGCGGCCGAGGAGCCTCACCGCATAGCAATCGGGGTGCGAGGCGAGGGATGCGGCGAGAAGGACCCAACGGCTAGACGGAAGAGGCTTCAGGTCCGCCTCGGAATGGTCCAAGCATCGGACGCGCTTGGGGCGACTACCAGTGACAACCCCTTATCCCGCGACGCGTCCGATACACAGATAGTTCCAAGGCGGCCGAGGAGCCTCACCGCATAGCAATCGGGGTGCGAGGCGAGGGATGCGGCGAGAAGGACCCAACGGCTAGACGGAAGAGGCTTCAGGGCCGCCTCGGAATGGTCCAAGCATCGGACGCGCTTGGGGCGACTACCAGTGACAACCCCTTATCCCGCGATGCGTCCGATACACAGATAGTTCCAAGGCGGCCGAGGAGCCTCACCGCATAGCAATCGGGGTGCGAGGCGAGGGATGCGGCGAGAAGGACCCAACGGCTAGACGGAAGAGGCTTCAGGGCCGCCTCGGAATGGTCCAAGCATCGGACGCGCTTGGGGCGACTACCAGTGACAACCCCTTATCCCGCGACGCGTCCGATACACAGATAGTTCCAAGGCGGCCGAGGAGCCTCACCGCATAGCAATCGGGGTGCGAGGCGAGGGATGCGGCAAGAAGGACCCAACGGCTAGACGGAAGAGGCTTCAGGGCCGCCTCGGAATGGTCCAAGCATCGGACGCGCTTGGGGCGACTACCAGTGACAACCCCTTATCCCGCGACGCGTCCGATACACAGATAGTTCCAAGGCGGCCGAGGAGCCTCACCGCATAGCAATCGGGGTGCGAGGCGAGGGATGCGGCGAGAAGGACCCAACGGCTAGACGGAAGAGGCTTCAGGTCCGCCTCGGAATGGTCCAAGCATCGGACGCGCTTGGGGCGACTACCAGTGACAACCCCTTATCCCGCGACGCGTCCGATACACAGATAGTTCCAAGGCGGCCGAGGAGCCTCACCGCATAGCAATCGGGGTGCGAGGCGAGGGATGCGGCGAGAAGGACCCAACGGCTAGACGGAAGAGGCTTCAGGGCCGCCTCGGAATGGTCCAAGCATCGGACGCGCTTGGGGCGACTACCAGTGACAACCCCTTATCCCGCGACGCGTCCGATACACAGATAGTTCCAAGGCGGCCGGGGAGCCTCACCGCATAGCAATCGGGGTGCGAGGCGAGGGATGCGGCGAGAAGGACCCAACGGCTAGACGGAAGAGGCTTCAGGGCCGCCTCGGAATGGTCCAAGCATCGGACGCGCTTGGGGCGACTACCAGTGACAACCCCTTATCCCGCGATGCGTCCGATACACAGATAGTTCCAAGGCGGCCGAGGAGCCTCACCGCATAGCAATCGGGGTGCGAGGCGAGGGATGCGGCGAGAAGGACCCAACGGCTAGACGGAAGAGGCTTCAGGGCCGCCTCGGAATGGTCCAAGCATCGGACGCGCTTGGGGCGACTACCAGTGACAACCCCTTATCCCGCGACGCGTCCGATACACAGATAGTTCCAAGGCGGCCGAGGAGCCGCACCGCATAGCAATCGGGGTGCGAGGCGAGGGATGCGGCGAGAAGGACCCAACGGCTAGACGGAAGAGGCTTCAGGGCCGCCTCGGAATGGTCCAAGCATCGGACGCGCTTGGGGCGACTACCAGTGACAACCCCTTATCCCGCGACGCGTCCGATACACAGATAGTTCCAAGGCGGCCGAGGAGCCTCACCGCATAGCAATCGGGGTGCGAGGCGAGGGATGCGGCGAGAAGGACCCAACGGCTAGACGGAAGAGGCTTCAGGGCCGCCTCGGAATGGTCCAAGCATCGGACGCGCTTGGGGCGACTACCAGTGACAACCCCTTATCCCGCGACGCGTCCGATACACAGATAGTTCCAAGGCGGCCGAGGAGCCTCACCGCATAGCAATCGGGGTGCGAGGCGAGGGATGCGGCGAGAAGGACCCAACGGCTAGACGGAAGAGGCTTCAGGGCCGCCTGGGAATGGTCCATGCATCGCACGCGCTTGGGGCGACTACCAGTGACAACCCCTTATCCCGCGACGCGTCCGATACACAGATAGTTCCAAGGCGGCCGAGGAGCCTCACCGCATAGCAATCGGGGTGCGAGGCGAGGGATGCGGCGAGAAGGACCCAACGGCTAGACGGAAGAGGCTTCAGGGCCGCCTCGGAATGGTCCAAGCATCGGACGCGCTTGGGGCGACTACCAGTGACAACCCCTTATCCCGCGACGCGTCCGATACACAGATAGTTCCAAGGCGGCCGAGGAGCCTCACCGCATAGCAATCGGGGTGCGAGTCGAGGGATGCGGCGAGAAGGACCCAACGGCTAGACGGAAGAGGCTTCAGGGCCGCCTCGGAATGGTCCAAGCATCGGACGCGCTTGGGGCGACTACCAGTGACAACCCCTTATCCCGCGATGCGTCTGATACACAGATAGTTCCAAGGCGGCCGAGGAGCCTCACCGCATAGCAATCGGGGTGCGAGGCAAGGGATGCGGCGAGAAGGACCCAACGGCTAGACGGAAGAGGCTTCAGGGCCGCCTCGGAATGGTCCAAGCATCGGACGCGCTTGGGGCGACTACCGTTGCCAACCCCTTATCCCGCGATGCGTCTGATACACAGATAGTTCCGAGGCGGCCGAGGAGCCTCACCGCATAGCAATCGGGTTGCGAGGCAGATTATTGGGAAGGGAACCCCCTGGGATGCGGCTCAAGCAGTGCCCAAAGGGACTGGAATGCGGAATCACATCGAGAGACCCAAATGCTATACGAGGGCTCAAATCGAATTATCGATTTGGCCACGACATGGACGCATCGGAACGACTACCTTTGCCGAACCACTCGCAATTGCATCCATACCGAAACCAATAGACATTTCCGTTAGAGCCCTCGCATAGCATTCGGGAATCTCGCATGCCCCTCTAAATCGACCAATGCTGGCGCTCAACGAAAATCCGAGCGCTACCACCGTTCGAGCGCCAGCATTGGTCGAGTTAGAGGGGCACGGGGGAGAATGCTCCAGTCAACACCTCCCCTATATAAGTTATTTGTCCGATTCTCGCACAACCGTAGTCTGCCTCGTCGAATCAAACAACGGTCCCAGATTCTGACTTCCGTTCCGTAGAGACCCAAAAGCTAGATGGAGGCTCGCAAGAAAGAGAGTCGGCGCATAGCAATCGGGTTTCTCGAACGTTTAGGGACCGAGCTCACTTGCGGATAGGGCAAAATCCGCCAAGCAACCCAAAAGCTAGACGGGGGCTCGAATCGAATCGCCTAGGCGGCCACAACAACGACGTGTTGGATCGACTACCAGTGCCAAACCATTCAGCAAGACTAGTCTGTGTCGAGGCCGGATAGAGATTCTCAGAGAGCGCCCGTATAGCATTTAGGAGACCTGCCGCGTCCCTCACACTCGACAAATGGTGGTGCACGTTTATAAATCCGAGCGATCCCAACCCTTTCAAGCACCAACATCGGTCGAGATAGAGGGGCACGGAGGGGGCTGCGTGAGACAACACAGTCCCCTATATAAGTTATTTGTCCGATTCTCACACATCCGAAGAATGGTCATCAAATCGGACAACAGCCCAAACTTCCGACTTCCGTCCCAGAAAGCCCAAGAGCTATCTAAAACGTTCATGGCCGGAACTCGATCGCGGCTATACCAGTCCGCCAAGCAACCCAAAAGCTAGACTGGAGCTCTAGTCGAATCACCTCTGTGGCCATTGCAAGGACGTGTTGGAGCGACTACCATTGCCGAACCATTCCGCAGGTCGAGTCCATACCAAGGCCGCATAGAGATTCACGATGAGCTCCTGCATAGCAATCAGGAGACTTGCCGTGTCCATCACAATCGATAAATCCTGGTGCAAGATTTTTGCATCCGAGCGCTCCAACCAGTCGAGCACCAGCATCAATCGACATAAACGGGCACGGGGGGAGGATGCTCGAGAACACTACCTCCCCTATATAAGTTATTTGTCCGATTCTCAAGCAGCCGAAGTCTGGTCATCGAATCGGGTCAAAGACCACAACTTCCGACTTTACCCACAATGCAAGTCATCGAATCGAACATCGGCCCCCGAGTCGGACTCCATGCGTATGTCAGGTCATCGGACCCAAATTCCGCCTTCCTGCGCATGGCGGGCCATCAATATCAACTCGGTCATCGGACCCAAACTCCGCCTTTCTGCGCATGGCACGCCTTCAAATCGGTCATCGGACCCAAATTCCGCCTTCCTGTGCATGGCGGGCCATCAACATCAACTCGGTCATCGGACCCAAATTCCGCCTTTCTGCGCATGGCACGCCATCAACTCGGTCATCGGACCCAAATTCCGCCTTCCTGCGCATGGCAGGTCATCGGACACAAATTCAGACCTCGCCAATATGCCTACGTATCGAATCGGTCATCGGACCCAACTTCCGACTTCATCCATACTGTAGGGTCTTTGAGGTTGGCGCGGTGCGCTCAACCCGGGGAGTCGACCCATCGAAGCATACACCTCCCCTATATAAGCTATTTGTCCGATTCCCACACCTGTGTAGTTTGCACCTCTGACCAGGACATCGACCCCAACTTCCGAACTCGACTGCAACGACGGCACCAGCGCCTTGGTGCGCACCTTGCGACGCACAGTCCCAACATTCGCCTTCCTGCACATGGCAGGTCATCGGACCCAAATTCCGACCTCGCGAGTATGCCTACATATCGAATCGGTCATCGGACACAACTTCCGACTTCATCCATACCGTAGGGTCTTTGAGGTTGGCGCGGTGCGCTCAACCCGGGGAGTCGACCCAACGAAGCATACACCTCCCCTATATAAGCTATTTGTCCGATTCCCACACCTGTGTAGTTTGCACCTCCGATCAGGACATCGACCCCAACTTCCGAACTCGCCTGCAACGACCGAACCAGCGCCTTGGTGCGCACCTTGCAACGCACAGTGCCAACATTCGCCTTCCTGCACATGGCAGGTCATCGGACCCAAATTCCGACCTCGCGAGTATGCCTACATATCGAATCGGTCATCGGACCCAACTTCCGACTTCATCCATACCGTAGGGTCTTTGAGGTTGGCGCGGTGCGCTCAACCCGGGGAGTCGACCCAACGAAGCATACACCTCCCCTATATAAGCTATTTGTCCGATTCCCACACCTGTGTAGCTTGCACCTCCGATCAGGACATCGACCCCAACTTCCGAACTCGACTAAAAAGACCGCACCAGCACCTTGGTGTGCACCTTGCAACGCACAGTGCCAACATTCGCCTTCCTGCACATGGCAGGTCATCGGACCCAAATTCCGACCTCATGAGCATACCTACTAATCGAATCGGTCATCGGACCCAACTTCCGACTTCATCCATACCGTAGGGTCTTTGAGGTTGGCGCGGTGCGCTCAACCTGGGGAGTCGACCCATCGAAGCATACACCTCCCCTATATAAGCTATTTGTCCGATTCCGACACCTGTGTAGTTTGCACCTCCGCTCAGGACATCGACCCCAACTTCCGAACTCGCCTGCAACGACCGAACCAGCGCCTTGGTGCGCACCAAAAGTGCGCACTTTTGGAGGGCACTTTTGTGCGCTCCAAAGGTGCGCACTTTTGGAGGGCACTTTTGTGCGCTCCAAAGGTGCGCACTTTTGGAGGGCACTTTTTGGAGGGCACTTTTGTGCGCTCCAAAGGTGCGCACTTTTGGAGGGCACTTTTTGGAGGGCACTTTTCTGCGCTCCAAAGGTGCGCACTTTTGGAGGGCACTTTTTGGAGGGCACTTTTCTGCGCTCCAAAGGTGCGCACTTTTGGAGGGCACTTTTTGGAGGGCACTTTTCTGCGCTCCAAAGGTGCGCACTTTTGGAGGGCACTTTTTGGAGGGCACTTTTCTGCGCTCCAAAGGTGCGCACTTTTGGAGGGCACTTTTGTGCACTCCAAAGGTGCACACTTTTGGAGGGCACTTTTTGGAGGGCACTTTTCTGCACTCCAAAGGTGCGCACTTTTGGAGGGCACTTTTTGGAGGGCACTTTTGTGCGCTCCAAAGGTGCGCACTTTTGGAGGGCACTTTTTGGAGGGCACTTTTGTGCGCTCCAAAGGTGCGCACTTTTGGAGGGCACTTTTGTGCACTCCAAAGGTGCGCACTTTTGGAGGGCACTTTTCCTGCGCTCCAAAGGTGCACACCTAGGTGAGCACCTTCGACCACACCTTGTAGCACACCAAACTCTGACTTTCGACTTCATCCGCAATGCAGGGTCTTTGAGGTTGGCGCAATGCGCACAACCAGGGGAGTCGACCCATCAAACCCAACACCTCCCCTATATAAGCTATTTGTCTGATTCTCATACATGCGTAGCCTGCAGGAGCAATTAGGACATCGACCCCAACTTTCGGCTTCTAAACGAAAACAAGGTCTTTGAGGTTGGTGTAATGCGAACAACTAGGGGAGTCAACCCATCAAACCCAACACCTCCCCTATATAAGCTATTTGTCTGATTCTCATACATGTGTAGTCTACAGGAGCAATTAGGACATCGACCCCAACTTTTGACTTCTTAACGAAAACAAGGTCTTTGAGGTTGACGTAATGCGCACAACCAGGGGAGTCGACCCATCAAACCCAACACCTCCCCTATATAAGCTATTTGTCCGATTCTCATACATGTGTAGCCTACAGGAGCCATTAGGACATTGACCCCAACTTTTGACTTCTTAACGAAAACAAGGTCTTTGAGGTTGGCGTAATGCGCACAACCAAGGGAGTTGACCCATCAAACCCAACACCTCCCCTATATAAGCTATTTGTCTGATTCTCATACATGTGTAGCCTGCAACAACGATTAGGACATCCACCCCAACTTCTGAATTCGTCTGCGTTGACCGCACCAAAGGTGCACGCCTTGGTGCTCACCAAAATCCGACTTCCGACTTCTTCTGCTATGCGGGGTCTTTGAGGTTGGCGCAGTGCGCACAACCAGGGGAGTCAACCCACCGAATGCAACACCTCCCCTATATAAGCTATTTGTCTGATTCTCATACATGCGTAGACTGCAGCAATGATTAGGACATCCACCCCAACTTTTGACTTCTTAAACAAGACAGGGTCTTTGAAGTTGGTGCAGTGCACACAACCAGGGGAGTCGACCCATCAAACGCAACACCTCCCCTATATAAAGCTATTTGTCCGATTCTCATACGTGTAGTCTGCAGCAGCGATTAGGACATCGACCCCAACTTCCGAATTCGTTTGCATTGACCGCACCAAAGGTGCACGCCTTGGTGTGCACCTTGGAGTGCACTTTGGTGCTCACCTCGGTGCACACTTTGGTGTGCACCTCGGTGTGCACCAAAGGTGCGCACCTTGGAGCGCACCAAAGGTGTACACTTTGGAGCGCACCACATAGGGTCTTTGAGAGGTTGGCGCAGTGCGCACACCAAGGTGGGTGTTGAGGTGCGTGCCGAGGTGGGTGGGTGCTAGGGTGCGCTCCATGGTGGGTGCCAGGGTGGGTGCGTGCTAGGGTGGATTCCAAAGAGGGTCATAGGGTGGGTGCCAAGGTGGGTTGGTGATATAGTGGGTTCAAAGGTGGGTACTAGGGTGGGTTCCAAGGTGGGTCACAAGTTGGGTGCCAGGATGCGTGGGTGTTAGGTTGGGTGCCAAGGTGGGCTCCTGCGTGGGTGGGTGCTAGGGTGGGTTTCAAGGTGGACGCGAGGGCGGGTGCCAAGGTGGGTAACAAGTTGGGTGTTAGGATGGGTGAGTGCTAGAGTGGGTGCCAAGGTGGGTGGGTGCTAAGGTGGATGCCAAGGTGGTTCACAGGGTGGGTGGGTTCTAGGGTGAGTTCCAAGGTGGGTCACAGGTTTAGTGCTAGGGTGCGTGTCAAGGCGGGTGTCGAGGTGCCTGGGTGCTAGGGTGTGGATGCCAATGTGGGTCATAGGGTGGGTACTAGGGTGGGCTGCAATGTGGGTGCCAAGGTGGGTAACATGCTCGGTTGGTTCTAAATTGGGTGTCAGGGTGGGTGTGCACCCACCTTGCCCGAGGTGGGTGCCAAGGTGCCAGTGTGGGTGGGTGCTAAGGTGGATGCCAAGGTGGGTGAGAAGGTGGGTGATAGGTTGAGTGGTAGGATGGGTGGGTGCCAAGATGGGTCACAGGGTGGGTGCAAGGGTGGGTAGGTGCTAGGGTTGGTGTCAGGGTGGGTGGGTGCTAGGTTGGGTTCCAAGGTGGGTGCGAGGGTGAGTGTCAAGGTGGGTCACAGGTTAGGTGCTAGGATGGGTGAGTGCTAGGGTGCAAAGGTGCCAGGGTGGGTGCTAGGATGGGTCGATGCTAGGGTGAGTGGCAAGGTGGGTCCACAAGTGTCAAGGTGGGTGCCGAGGTGGGTGCCAACTTGGGTTCCAAGGTGGGTGCCAAGTGGGCGACTGCTATGGTGGATGCCAAGGTGGGTCACGGGGTGGGTGCCAAGTTGCTAGGTTGTGTTCCAAGGTGGGTGCCAACGTGGCTGCTAGGGTGCGTGGGTTAAAGGGTGTGTCACAACGTGGGTGCCAGGATGGGTGCGCACCCACACTGGCCAAGACGGGTGCAAGGTTGGGTTCCAAGCCCGGTCACAGGCTGGGTGCTAGGATGGGTGGGTGCCAAGGTGGGCACCAGGGTGGGTGCACCCACCCTGGCCAAGGTGGGTCACGGGGTGGGTCCTAGGGTGGGTAACAGGGTGGGTACTAAGGTGCGTGCCAAGGTGGGTCATGGGGTGGGTGCCAAGGTGGGCACCAGGGTGGGTGTGCACCAACCCTAGCCAGGGTAGGTCACGGGGTGGTTGTCGGGGTGGGCGTCAAGGAGCCAAGGTGGGTGGCAAGTAGCCAAGTTGCGTGCCAAGGTGGGTGTCGGGGTGGGTGCCAAGGATCCAAGGTGGGTGCCAAGGAACCAAGGTGGGTGTCTGGGTGGGTGCCGAGGTGGGAGCCAGGGTGGGTCCCAAGGTGAGTGCAAAGGTGGGTGCCAGGGTCAAGGTGAGTGCCAATGTGGGTTCCAAGGTGCCAGGGTCAGGGTGAGTGCCAATGTGGGTTCAAAGGTGCTAAGTTGGGTGCGAGGTTGGGTGCGAGGGTGGGTGGGTGCCAAGGTGTGCTAGGTGGAAGCCCGGGTGGGTCGGCATCCCATGGGTGTCGAGTTGGGTGCCTGATGGGTGCTTCTTGTCAAGTTTTAGTCGTCGGGACTCATTTCGAGCCTTAGAGGTCGTTTCTTGTCCGGTTGCCCTGTCTTCGACCTGGGAACCCAATTTTGGTCCTCGGGTCCCATTTTTTTTTGTCTCGCATCCCACTTTTGGCCTGTGGCCTTTTCGGGGTCGATTCTCGTTTTGGGCATCAGAGCATGTTTCTTCTCCTAAAACCCAATATTTGTTTATTAAGTCTCGGAACACATTTTTGTTCTCGTGGACCCATCATGGGTCTTGGAACGCATTTGTGGTCCTTGGGTCCCATTTTGCATCCCGAAACTTGTGTTTTGGTGCTTGATCCCTATTTTGGGTGCCCACCTTGCACCAAGTGCGCACCCGGGGCAAACCGAGCGCCTTGGTGCACCGGGGCAAGATCGAGCGTGCACCCGAGGCGCCCCGAACATGCACCAAGGTGCACTCGGCCCACATGTGAGCGCAGGTCGTTGCGCCCGAGGTGGTGTGTGGGCACCGCGTTGCAGACGGGACACTGCACGCACACGACGCCCCGTCCAGGTGCACGCACGTAGGCCGGGCCGGGTGCACACCCGACGCCCTAGCAAGGTGCGCGCACCCGGGCAGGGCTCACACTTGGCGAACGGGGCGCACTTCGCGAGGGAGGGTGTGCACCTCGACGGGGGTGGGTGGCCGGGGTGGATTCGCACGTGGGTCGCGGTTTGCTAAGTACACACTGCGACAAGCTCATAACGGGTGCGATCATACCAGCGTTAGTGCACCGGATCCCATCAGAACTCCGCAGTTAAGCGCGCTTGGGCCGGAGTAGTACTGGGATGGGTGACCTCCCGGGAAGTCCCGGTGTTGCACCCTTTCTTAGTTTTTCGCCGGGCGTCGCAATGCTATTTGAATAAACCTTTTGCCCGTTTGCGTTCTCGTCGGGGCCGGGCCGGGCCGGGGTGCGCTGCCCGCACTACCGCGCGCGCGGGGGCGACACCGAGCGCGCACCCGAGGCGCCCCGAGCACACAGGCCACGGTGCAACCCGGGCGTTGTGCGCGCACCCCGGTGCGCCCGAGGTGCTGCGCGCGCACCCAGGTGAAATCGGTGTGCACCTCGGCCAGTGCGCGCTCGGTCGAGTCGCGCACGTTGGCCAAGGTGCACGGTGATGTTTCTTACTCTAAGGTTCCGCACCAGACGCCCGGGACAGGTGAGCGAAGCTGGGCGGGGCCGGGTGCGCGGCCGGGGCAGGTGCACGCAGCTGGAGAGAGCTTTGGAGCACACCAGAGGTGCGCACCTTGGAGCACACTTCGGAGCGCACCAATGATGCGCTCCATTCAAAAGTTTCCTGAAAAGGCAAAAAAAGTTGAGATTATAGAATTTCCCACTTGAGAGATTGTAAAAAAAAAAAATTTAAAATGAAGGAAACGCGGGTGCCAAGGTGTGCGCGCCCGGGTGCGCAGCCCAGCCAAGGTGTGCGCACCAAGGCGCCCACCCTGGCGAAGGTGCACGCAAGGTGCGCACCCGAGGCAAACCGGACAATTAACCCAACTTTCGACTTCGCGCGCACCTGCGCACGTTGGAGCGCACTTCGGAGCGCTCCTTGGTGCGCACCAATCTTGGGCACCTCGGAGTGCACCATGGCGCCCACCAAGGTGCGCACCCGGGGCAAACCGAGCTCCGACTTCGTGCGCACCTTGGAGCGCACGAAAGGTGCGCACCATGGCGCCCACCAAGGTGCGCAGCCCAGCCAAGGCGTGCGCATCAAGGTGCGCACCCTGGCGAAGGTGCGCACCCGGGGCAAACCGAGCTCCGACTTCGTGCGCACCTTGGAGCGCACAAAGGGTGCGCAACCCAGCCAAGGTGTGCGCACCCCGGGCAAACCGAGCTCCGAATCGTGCGCACCTTGGAGCACACTTCGGAGCCCTCCTTGGTGCGCACCGATGTTGCGCACCTCGGAGCGCACCCGGGGAAAACAATGCAATTAACCCGACTTTCGACTTCGTGGGCACCTCGGAGCGCTCTCGGGTTCGCACCTCGGAGCACACCGAGGTGCGCACCTTTGATGCGCTGCCTTCACCAATTTCCAGAAAAGGCAAGAAAACATTGAGAAGGTGTGCGCACCGAGGTGCCCACCCTGGCGAAGGTGCACGCGAGGTGCGCACCCGGGGCAAACCGGGCTCCGACTTCGTGCACGCCATGCTGCGCACCTTGGAGGGCCATGGTGCGCACCTTGGAGCACACTTCGGAGCGCTCAATGGTGCCCAACCCAGCCAAGGTGCCCACCGCGGCGAAGGTGCACGCGAGGTGCGCACCCGGGGCAAACCGGGCTCCGACTTCGTGCACGCCGCACCTTGGAGCACACTTCGGAGCGCTCCTTGGTGCGCACCAGGGCGCGCAACCCAGCCGAGGTGCCCACCCCGGCGAAGGTGCACGCGGGGTGCGCACCCGGGGCAAACCGGGCTCCGACTTCGTGCACGCCATGGTGCCCACCGCGGCGAAGGTGCACGCGAGGTGCGCACCCGGGGCAAACCGGGCTCCGACTTCGTGCACGCCGCACCTTGGAGCACACTTCGGAGCGCTCCTTGGTGCGCACCAGGGCGCGCAACCCAGCCGAGGTGCCCACCCCGGCGAAGGTGCACGCGAGGTGCGCACCCGGGGCAAACCGGGCTCCGACTTCGTGCACGCCATGGTGCCCACCGCGGCGAAGGTGCACGCGAGGTGCGCACCCGGGGCAAACCGGGCTCCGACTTCGTGCACGCCGCACCTTGGAGCACACTTCGGAGCGCTCCTTGGTGCGCACCATGGTGCCCACCAGGGCGCGCAACCCCGCCGAAGGTGCACGCGAGGTGCGCACCCGGGGCAAACCGGGCTCCGACTTCGTGCACGCCGCACCTTGGAGCACACTTCGGAGCGCTCCTTGGTGCGCACCAGGGCGCGCAACCCCGCCGAAGGTGCACGCGAGGTGCGCACCCGGGGCAAACCGGGCTCCGACTTCGTGCACGCCATGGTGCGCACCAGGGTGCCCACCGCGGCGAAGGTGCGCACCCGGGGCAAACCGGGCTCCGACTTCGTGCACGCCGCACCTTGGAGCACACTTCGGAGCGCTCCTTGGTGCGCACCAGGGCGCGCAACCCAGCCGAGGTGCCCACCCCGGCGAAGGTGCACGCGAGGTGCGCACCCGGGGCAAACCGGGCTCCGACTTCGTGCACGCCATGGTGCCCACCGCGGCGAAGGTGCGCACCCGGGGCAAACCGGGCTAGGACTTCGTGCACGCCGCACCTTGGAGCACACTTCGGAGCGCTCCTTGGTGCGCACCATGGTGCCCACCAGGCCGCGCAACCCAGCCAAGGTGTGCGCACCAAGGTGCACGCGAGGTGCGCACCCGGGGCAAACCGGGGTCCGGCTTCGTGCACGCCGCACCTTGGAGCACACATCGGGGCGCTCCCGGGTTCGCACCGGCGTTGCGCACCGTGGTGGGCACCTCGGAGCGCACCGTGGTGGGCACCTCGGAGCACACCAAGGTGGGCAGCGAGGTGCGCACCTTTGATGCGATGCCTTCACTAATTTCCATAAAAGGCAAAAGAAAACGAGATTTTAAAATTTCCGTTTTGAAAGATAGTGAGAAAAAGGGAATGCTGGTGCCATCTTGAGCCCGCCCTGGTGCGCAGCCCAGCCAAGGTGTGCGCACCAAGGTGCCCACCCTGGCGAAGGTGCGCGCCCGGGCAATTAACCCAACTTCCAACTTCGCGCGCGCCAGGGTGGGAGCGCACCCAACAACCGGGCCTGGGAAGAGCCAATGCGAGAAACCCCACCAAACGCTCTGACAAAAAAAGAGGGGGCGCTCCAGTAACCCCGCTTCGGAGCGCACCCTGGGCAAACCCAGCCAGGGTGCCCACCCCGGCCAAGGTGCAGGCGAGGTGCGCACCCGGGGCAAACCGGGCTCCGACAACGTGCACGCCGCACCTTGGAGCACACTTCGTAGCGCTCCCGGGTGCGCACCTCAGAGCACACCAAGGTGGGCAGCGAGGTGCGCACCTTTGATGCGCTGCCTTCACTAATTTCCAGAAAAGGCAAAAAAAAGAGGAGATTTTAAAATTTCCGTTTTGAAAGATAGTGAAAAAAACGGAACGCGGGTGCCATCTTGAGCCCGCCCGGGTGCACAGCCCAGGTAAGGTGCCCACCCTGGCAAAGGTGCGCACCCGGGCAATTAACCCTACTTCCGACTTCGTGCGCGCCAGGGTGGCAACCGGGCCTGGGAAGAGCCAATGCGAGAAACCCCACCAAACGCTCCGACAAAAAAAGAGGCGGCGCTCCAATAACCCCGCTTCGGAGCGCAGCCGGGGCAAACCCAGCCAAGGTGCCCACCCCGACGAAGGTGCACGCGAGGTGCGCACCCGGGGCAAACCGGGCTCCGACAACGTGCACGCAGCACCTTGGAGCACACTTCGAAGCACTCCCGGGTGCCCACCGGCGTTGCGCACCGTGGTGGGCAGCGAGGTGCGCACCTTTGATGCGCTGCCTTCACTAATTTCCAGAAAAGGCAAAAAAAAATGAGATTTTAAAATTTCCGTTTTGAAAGATAGTGAAAAAAACGGAACGCGGGTGCCATCTTGAGCCCGCCCTGGTGCGCAGCCCAGGCAAGGCATGCGCACCAAGGTGCCCACCCGCGGTGCACGCCCGGGGCAAACCGGGCTCCGACTTCGTGCAGGCCGCACCTTGGAGCACACTTCGGAGCGCTCCTTGGTGCGCACCATGGTGCCCACCAGGGCGCACCCGGGGCAAACCGGGCTCCGACTTCGTGCACGCCGCACCTTGGAGCACACATCGGAGCGCTCCCAGGTTCGCACCAGCGTTGCGCACCTTTGATGCGCTGCCTTCACTAATTTCCAGAAAAGGCAAAAAAAAACGATATTTTAAAATTTCCGTTCTGAAAGATAGTGAAAAAAACGGAACGCGGGTGCCATCTTGAGCCCTTCCTGGTGCGCAGCCCAGGCAAGTTGTGCGCACCAAGGTGCCCACCCTGGCGGAGGTGCGCGCCCGGGGCAAACCGGGCTCCGACTTCGTGCACTGCATGGTGCCCACCAAGGCGCGCAACCCAGCCAAGGTGCCCACCGCAGCGAAGGTGCACGCGAGGTGCGCACCCGAGGTGCACACCCGGGGCAAACCGAGCTCCGACTTCGTGCACGCCGCACCTTGGAGCACACTTCAGAGCGCTCCTTGGTGCGCACCAGGGCGCGCAACCCAGCCAAGGTGCTCACCCCGGCGAAGGTGCACGCGAGGTGCGCACCCGGGGCAAGCCGGGCTCGGACTTCGTGCACGCCGCACCTTGGAGCACACATCGGAGCGCTCCCGGGTTCGCACCAGCATTGCGCACCTTTGATGCGCTGCCTTCACTAATTTCCAGAAAAGGCAAAAAAAAAAAAAAAACGAGATTTTAAAATTTCCGTTTTGAAAGATAGTGAAAAAAACGGAACGCGGGTGCCATCTTGAGCCCGCCCTGGTGTGCAGCCCAGGCAAGTTGTGCGCACCAAGGCACCCACCCTGGCCAAGGTGGGTCACGGGGTGGGTCCTAGGGTGGGTAACGGGGTGGGTACTAAGGTGCGTGCCAAGGTGGGTCATGGGGTGGGTGCCAAGGTGGGCACCAGGGTGGGTGTGCACCAACCCTAGCCAGGGTAGGTCACGGGGTGGTTGTCGGGGTGGGCGTCAAGGAGCCAAGGTGGGTGGCAAGTAGCCAAGTTGCGTGCCAAGGTGGGTGTCGGGGTGGGTGCCAAGGATCCAAGGTGGGTGCCAAGGAACCAAGGTGGGTGTCTGGGTGGGTGCCGAGGTGGGAGCCAGGGTGGGTCCCAAGGTGAGTGCAAAGGTGGGTGCCAGGGTCAAGGTGAGTGCCAATGTGGGTTCCAAGGTGCCAGGGTCAGGGTGAGTGCCAATGTGGGTTCAAAGGTGCTAAGTTGGGTGCGAGGTTGGGTGCGAGGGTGGGTGGGTGCCAAGGTGTGCTAGGTGGAAGCCCGGGTGGGTCGGCATCCCATGGGTGTCGAGTTGGGTGCCTGATGGGTGCTTCTTGTCAAGTTTTAGTCGTCGGGACTCATTTCGAGCCTTAGAGGTCGTTTCTTGTCCGGTTGCCCTGTCTTCGACCTGGGAACCCAATTTTGGTCCTCGGGTCCCATTTTTTTTTGTCTCGCATCCCACTTTTGGCCTGTGGCCTTTTCGGGGTCGATTCTCGTTTTGGGCATCAGAGCATGTTTCTTCTCCTAAAACCCAATATTTGTTTATTAAGTCTCGGAACACATTTTTGTTCTCGTGGACCCATCATGGGTCTTGGAACGCATTTGTGGTCCTTGGGTCCCATTTTGCATCCCGAAACTTGTGTTTTGGTGCTTGATCCCTATTTTGGGTGCCCACCTTGCACCAAGTGCGCACCCGGGGCAAACCGAGCGCCTTGGTGCACCGGGGCAAGATCGAGCGTGCACCCGAGGCGCCCCGAACATGCACCAAGGTGCACTCGGCCCACATGTGAGCGCAGGTCGTTGCGCCCGAGGTGGTGTGTGGGCACCGCGTTGCAGACGGGACACTGCACGCACACGACGCCCCGTCCAGGTGCACGCACGTAGGCCGGGCCGGGTGCACACCCGACGCCCTAGCAAGGTGCGCGCACCCGGGCAGGGCTCACACTTGGCGAACGGGGCGCACTTCGCGAGGGAGGGTGTGCACCTCGACGGGGGTGGGTGGCCGGGGTGGATTCGCACGTGGGTCGCGGTTTGCTAAGTACACACTGCGACAAGCTCATAACGGGTGCGATCATACCAGCGTTAGTGCACCGGATCCCATCAGAACTCCGCAGTTAAGCGCGCTTGGGCCGGAGTAGTACTGGGATGGGTGACCTCCCGGGAAGTCCCGGTGTTGCACCCTTTTTTAGTTTTTCGCCGGGCGTCGCAATGCTATTTGAATAAACCTTTTGCCCGTTTGCGTTCTCGTCGGGGCCGGGCCGGGCCGGGGTGCGCTGCCCGCACTACCGCGCGCGCGGGGGCGACACCGAGCGCGCACCCGAGGCGCCCCGAGCACACAGGCCACGGTGCAACCCGGGCGTTGTGCGCGCACCCCGGTGCGCCCGAGGTGCTGCGCGCGCACCCAGGTGAAATCGGTGTGCACCTCGGCCAGTGCGCGCTCGGTCGAGTCGCGCACGTTGGCCAAGGTGCACGGTGATGTTTCTTACTCTAAGGTTCCGCACCAGACGCCCGGGACAGGTGAGCGAAGCTGGGCGGGGCCGGGTGCGCGGCCGGGGCAGGTGCACGCAGCTAGAGAGAGCTTTGGAGCACACCAGAGGTGCGCACCTTGGAGCACACTTCGGAGCGCACCAATGATGCGCTCCATTCAAAAGTTTCCTGAAAAGGCAAAAAAAGTTGAGATTATAGAATTTCCCACTTGAGAGATTGTAAAAAAAAAAAATTTAAAATGAAGGAAACGCGGGTGCCAAGGTGTGCGCGCCCGGGTGCGCAGCCCAGCCAAGGTGTGCGCACCAAGGCGCCCACCCTGGCGAAGGTGCACGCAAGGTGCGCACCCGAGGCAAACCGGACAATTAACCCAACTTTCGACTTCGCGCGCACCTGCGCACCTTGGAGCGCACTTCGGAGCGCTCCTTGGTGCGCACCAATCTTGGGCACCTCGGAGTGCACCATGGCGCCCACCAAGGTGCGCACCCGGGGCAAACCGAGCTCCGACTTCGTGCGCACCTTGGAGCGCACGAAAGGTGCGCACCATGGCGCCCACCAAGGTGCGCAGCCCAGCCAAGGCGTGCGCATCAAGGTGCGCACCCTGGCGAAGGTGCGCACCCGGGGCAAACCGAGCTCCGACTTCGTGCGCACCTTGGAGCGCACAAAGGGTGCGCAACCCAGCCAAGGTGTGCGCACCCCGGGCAAACCGAGCTCCGAATCGTGCGCACCTTGGAGCACACTTCGGAGCCCTCCTTGGTGCGCACCGATGTTGCGCACCTCGGAGCGCACC
>NW_026729169.1:70000-102500 GCF_030272615.1 Cryptomeria japonica
TCTCGTTAATACCGCCAAGGAAATGGCACAAGCACACACACACAAGCATCCTCGGAAGAGGACAGTTCGAGTGACAGGTCAAATCCAAGAGTTCCGAAGACTACCTCCAGGAACAATCGGGAACAAGACCGATTACAAGTCGTCGAGTCTGTTACTGGGCGAACACGAGATGCGCACAGGAAATCGATCAGCCCTCACAATGGCCCAAGGCCAGAGATCGGACTGCTACGATTTACCCCAACAATCATCGTGCCACTCTTCGCAGAGAGGTGATAGACGCCAACGAGCCCGCGCATAGCAATCGAGGTGTAAAAAGGGCGTTGAAGGCAGGAAGCCTGGACGAAAGAGGCTACGAGGTCACCTCGAAGCGGTCTAAGAATCGGGCGCACTTGGGGCGACTACCAGTGCCAACCCCTTATCCCGCGGTGCGTCCGACACACAGAAATTTCCAAGGCGGCCAAGGAGCCTCCCCGCATAGCAATCGGGGTGTGAGGTTACGGATGCAGCATTGATAGCAATCGAGGTGGGAGGCGAAGGATGCAGAAGTGAGAGCCGAGGGATGTAGCAGAGATAGCAATCGGGGTGTGTGATGCAGAAGAGATAGCAATCGAGGTGTGCGGTGGGAAGGGCCCAGCAGCCAGAATGCATGAAGCGACGGATGAAGCAGTGATGACAACCGGGCTGTGAGGAGAGGAGGGATGCAGCCAAGAAAGCAATCAGGGCTCGAGGCAAGGGATGCATCAAGGATAGCAATCATGTTGTGAGGCGAGATTCCAAAGGCTAAACGTGAGAGGCTGCAGGGTCGACTCAGAGAGGTCTATGCATGTGAGAGGCTGAAAGCAAGGTCAACTCGGAGCGGTCTATGCATCGGGCGCGCTTGGGGCGACTACCAGTGCCAACCCCTTATCCCGCGACGCGTCCGACAAAGAGAACGTTCCAAGGCGGCAGAGGAGGTTACCAGCCGAAGGATGCAGTAGCAATAACAGGTATAGTTCCGCGGCGGCCGAGAAGACTCACCGCATAGGAATCGGGATGCGAGGCGAGGGATGCGGCGGGAAGGCCCCGACGGCTAAACGGAAGAGGCTGCAGGGCCGCCTCGGAATGGTCCAAGCATCGGACGCGATTGGGACGACTACCAGTGCCAACCCCTTATCCCGCGATGCGTCCGATACACAGATAGTTCCAAGGCGGCCGAGGAGCCTCACCGCATATCAATCGGGGTGCGAGGCGAGGGATGGGGCGGGAAGGCCCCAACGGCTAGACGGAAGAGGCTTCAGGGCCACCTCGGAATGCTCCAAGCATCGGACGCGCTTGGGGCGACTACCAGTGCCAACCCCTTATCCCGCGATGCGTCCGATACACAGATGGTTCCAAGGCGGCCGAGGAGCCTCACCGCATAGCAATCGGGGGTGCGAGGCGAGGGATGGGGCGGGAAGGCCCCAACGGCTAGACGGAAGAGGCTTCAGGGCCGCCTCGGAATGGTCCAAGCATCGGACGCGCTTGGGGCGACTACCAGTGACAACCCCTCATCCCGCGATGCGTCCGATACGAAGATGGTTCCAAGGCGGCCGAGGAGCCTCACCGCATAGCAATCGGGGTGCGAGGTGGGGGATGCGGCGAGATGGCCCCAACGGCTAGACGGAAGAGGCCACAGGGCCGCGTCGGAATAGTCCAAGCATCGGACGCGCTTGGGGCGACTACCAGTGACAACCCCTTATCCCGCGATGCGTCCGATACGAAGATAGTTCCAAGGCGGCCGAGGAGCCTCACCGCATAGCAATCCGGGTGCGAGGTGGGGGATGCGGCGAGATGGCCCCAACGGCTAGACGGAAGAGGCTGCAGGGCCGCCTCGGAATAGTCCAAGCATCGGACGCGCTTGGGGCGACTACCAGTGACAACCCCTTATCCCGCGATGCTTCCGATACGAAGACAGTTCCAAGGCGGCCGAGGAGCCTCACCGCATAGCAATGGGGGTGCGAGGTGAGGGATGCGGCGAGATGGCCCCAACGGCTAGACGGAAGAGGCCACAGGGCCGCCTCGGAATAGTCCAAGCATCGGACGCGCTTGGGGCGACTACCAGTGACAACCCCTTATCCCGCGATGCATCCGATACGAAGATAGTTCCCAGGCGGCCGAGGAGCCTCACCGCATAGCAATCGGGGTGCGAGGCGAGGGATGCGGCGAGATGGCCCCAAAGGGTAGACGGAAGAGGCTGTGGGGCCGCCTCGGAATAGTCCAAGCATCGAACGCGCTTGGGGCGACTACCACTGCCAACCCCTTATCCCGCGATGCGTCCGATACACAGATAGTTCCGAGGCGGCCGAGGAGCTGGGGGATGCGGCGAGATGGCCCCAACGGCTAGACGGAAGAGGCTGCAGGGCCGCCTCGGAATAGTCCAAGCATCGGACGCGCTTGGGGCGACTACCAGTGACAACCCCTTATCCCGCGATGCGTCCGATACACAGATAGTTCCGAGGCGGCCAAGGAGCCTCACCGCATAGCAATCGTGGTGCGAGGTGGGGGATGCAGCGAGATGGCCCCAACGGCTAGACGGAAGAGGCTGCAGGGCCGCCTCGGAATGGTCCAAGCATCGGACGCGCTTGGGGCGACTACCACTGCCAACCCCTTATCCCGCGATGCGTCCGATACACAGATAGTTCCAAGGCGGCCGAGGAGCCTCACCGAATAGCAATCGGGGTGCGAGGCGAGGGATGCGGCGAGAAAGCCCCAACGGCTAGAGGGAAGAGGCTTCAGGTCCGCCTCGGAATGGTCCAAGCATCGGACGCGCTTGGGGCGACTACCAGTGACAACCCCTTATCCCGCGACGCGTCCGATACACAGATAGTTCCAAGGCGGCCGAGGAGCCTCACCGCATAGCAATCGGGGTGCGAGGCGAGGGATGCGGCGAGAAGGACCCAACGGCTAGACGGAAGAGGCTTCAGGGCCGCCTCGGAATGGTCCAAGCATCGGACGCGCTTGGGGCGACTACCAGTGACAACCCCTTATCCCGCGACGCGTCCGATACACAGATAGTTCCAAGGCGGCCGAGGAGCCTCACCGCATAGCAATCGGGGTGCGAGGCGAGGGATGCGGCGAGAAGGACCCAACGGCTAGACGGAAGAGGCTTCAGGTCCGCCTCGGAATGGTCCAAGCATCGGACGCGCTTGGGGCGACTACCAGTGACAACCCCTTATCCCGCGACGCGTCCGATACACAGATAGTTCCAAGGCGGCCGAGGAGCCTCACCGCATAGCAATCGGGGTGCGAGGCGAGGGATGCGGCGAGAAGGACCCAACGGCTAGACGGAAGAGGCTTCAGGGCCGCCTCGGAATGGTCCAAGCATCGGACGCGCTTGGGGCGACTACCAGTGACAACCCCTTATCCCGCGATGCGTCCGATACACAGATAGTTCCAAGGCGGCCGAGGAGCCTCACCGCATAGCAATCGGGGTGCGAGGCGAGGGATGCGGCGAGAAGGACCCAACGGCTAAACGGAAGAGGCTTCAGGGCCGCCTCGGAATGGTCCAAGCATCGGACGCGCTTGGGGCGACTACCAGTGACAACCCCTTATCCCGCGACGCGTCCGATACACAGATAGTTCCAAGGCGGCCGAGGAGCCTCACCGCATAGCAATCGGGGTGCGAGGCGAGGGATGCGGCAAGAAGGACCCAACGGCTAGACGGAAGAGGCTTCAGGGCCGCCTCGGAATGGTCCAAGCATCGGACGCGCTTGGGGCGACTACCAGTGACAACCCCTTATCCCGCGACGCGTCCGATACACAGATAGTTCCAAGGCGGCCGAGGAGCCTCACCGCATAGCAATCGGGGTGCGAGGCGAGGGATGCGGCGAGAAGGACCCAACGGCTAGACGGAAGAGGCTTCAGGTCCGCCTCGGAATGGTCCAAGCATCAGACGCGCTTGGGGCGACTACCAGTGACAACCCCTTATCCCGCGACGCGTCCGATACACAGATAGTTCCAAGGCGGCCGAGGAGCCTCACCGCATAGCAATCGGGGTGCGAGGCGAGGGATGCGGCGAGAAGGACCCAACGGCTAGACGGAAGAGGCTTCAGGGCCGCCTCGGAATGGTCCAAGCATCGGACGCGCTTGGGGCGACTACCAGTGACAACCCCTTATCCCGCGACGCGTCCGATACACAGATAGTTCCAAGGCGGCCGAGGAGCCTCACCGCATAGCAATCGGGGTGCGAGGCGAGGGATGCGGCGAGAAGGACCCAACGGCTAGACGGAAGAGGCTTCAGGGCCGCCTCGGAATGGTCCAAGCATCGGACGCGCTTGGGGCGACTACCAGTGACAACCCCTTATCCCGCGATGCGTCCGATACACAGATAGTTCCAAGGCGGCCGAGGAGCCTCACCGCATAGCAATCGGGGTGCGAGGCGAGGGATGCGGCGAGAAGGACCCAACGGCTAGACGGAAGAGGCTTCAGGGCCGCCTCGGAATGGTCCAAGCATCGGACGCGCTTGGGGCGACTACCAGTGACAACCCCTTATCCCGCGACGCGTCCGATACACAGATAGTTCCAAGGCGGCCGAGGAGCCTCACCGCATAGCAATCGGGGTGCGAGGCGAGGGATGCGGCGAGAAGGACCCAACGGCTAGACGGAAGAGGCTTCAGGGCCGCCTCGGAATGGTCCAAGCATCGGACGCGCTTGGGGCGACTACCAGTGACAACCCCTTATCCCGCGACGCGTCCGATACACAGATAGTTCCAAGGCGGCCGAGGAGCCTCACCGCATAGCAATCGGGGTGCGAGGCGAGGGATGCGGC
This sequence comes from Cryptomeria japonica, assembly GCF_030272615.1. Classification (NCBI taxonomy): domain Eukaryota; kingdom Viridiplantae; phylum Streptophyta; class Pinopsida; order Cupressales; family Cupressaceae; genus Cryptomeria; species Cryptomeria japonica. The sequence continues at coordinate 74,787 of NW_026729169.1, forward strand.
GAGAAGGACCCAACGGCTAGACGGAAGAGGCTTCAGGGCCGCCTCGGAATGGTCCAAGCATCGGACGCGCTTGGGGCGACTACCAGTGACAACCCCTTATCCCGCGACGCGTCCGATACACAGATAGTTCCAAGGCGGCCGAGGAGCCTCACCGCATAGCAATCGGGGTGCGAGGCGAGGGATGCGGCGAGAAGGACCCAACGGCTAGACGGAAGAGGCTTCAGGGCCGCCTGGGAATGGTCCATGCATCGCACGCGCTTGGGGCGACTACCAGTGACAACCCCTTATCCCGCGACGCGTCCGATACACAGATAGTTCCAAGGCGGCCGAGGAGCCTCACCGCATAGCAATCGGGGTGCGAGGCGAGGGATGCGGCGAGAAGGACCCAACGGCTAGACGGAAGAGGCTTCAGGGCCGCCTCGGAATGGTCCAAGCATCGGACGCGCTTGGGGCGACTACCAGTGACAACCCCTTATCCCGCGACGCGTCCGATACACAGATAGTTCCAAGGCGGCCGAGGAGCCTCACCGCATAGCAATCGGGGTGCGAGTCGAGGGATGCGGCGAGAAGGACCCAACGGCTAGACGGAAGAGGCTTCAGGGCCGCCTCGGAATGGTCCAAGCATCGGACGCGCTTGGGGCGACTACCAGTGACAACCCCTTATCCCGCGATGCGTCTGATACACAGATAGTTCCAAGGCGGCCGAGGAGCCTCACCGCATAGCAATCGGGGTGCGAGGCAAGGGATGCGGCGAGAAGGACCCAACGGCTAGACGGAAGAGGCTTCAGGGCCGCCTCGGAATGGTCCAAGCATCGGACGCGCTTGGGGCGACTACCGTTGCCAACCCCTTATCCCGCGATGCGTCTGATACACAGATAGTTCCGAGGCGGCCGAGGAGCCTCACCGCATAGCAATCGGGTTGCGAGGCAGATTATTGGGAAGGGAACCCCCTGGGATGCGGCTCAAGCAGTGCCCAAAGGGACTGGAATGCGGAATCACATCGAGAGACCCAAATGCTATACGAGGGCTCAAATCGAATTATCGATTTGGCCACGACATGGACGCATCGGAACGACTACCTTTGCCGAACCACTCGCAATTGCATCCATACCGAAACCAATAGACATTTCCGTTAGAGCCCTCGCATAGCATTCGGGAATCTCGCATGCCCCTCTAAATCGACCAATGCTGGCGGTCAACGAAAATCCGAGCGCTACCACCGTTCGAGCGCCAGCATTGGTCGAGTTAGAGGGGCACGGGGGAGAATGCTCCAGTCAACACCTCCCCTATATAAGTTATTTGTCCGATTCTCGCACAACCGTAGTCTGCCTCGTCGAATCAAACAACGGTCCCAGATTCCGACTTCCGTTCCGTAGAGACCCAAAAGCTAGATGGAGGCTCGCAAGAAAGAGAGTCGGCGCATAGCAATCGGGTTTCTCGAACGTTTAGGGACCGAGCTCACTTGCGGATAGGGCAAAATCCGCCAAGCAACCCAAAAGCTAGACGGGGGCTCGAATCGAATCGCCTAGGCGGCCACAACAACGACGTGTTGGATCGACTACCAGTGCCAAACCATTCAGCAAGACTAGTCTGTGTCGAGGCCGGATAGAGATTCTCAGAGAGCGCCCGTATAGCATTTAGGAGACCTGCCGCGTCCCTCACACTCGACAAATGGTGGTGCACGTTTATAAATCCGAGCGATCCCAACCCTTTCAAGCACCAACATCGGTCGAGATAGAGGGGCACGGAGGGGGCTGCGTGAGACAACACAGTCCCCTATATAAGTTATTTGTCCGATTCTCACACATCCGAAGAATGGTCATCAAATCGGACAACAGCCCAAACTTCCGACTTCCGTCCCAGAAAGCCCAAGAGCTATCTAAAACGTTCATGGCCGGAACTCGATCGCGGCTATACCAGTCCGCCAAGCAACCCAAAAGCTAGACTGGAGCTCTAGTCGAATCACCTCTGTGGCCATTGCAAGGACGTGTTGGAGCGACTACCATTGCCGAACCATTCCGCAGGTCGAGTCCATACCAAGGCCGCATAGAGATTCACGATGAGCTCCTGCATAGCAATCAGGAGACTTGCCGTGTCCATCACAATCGATAAATCCTGGTGCAAGATTTTTGCATCCGAGCGCTCCAACCAGTCGAGCACCAGCATCAATCGACATAAACGGGCACGGGGGGAGGATGCTCGAGAACACTACCTCCCCTATATAAGTTATTTGTCCGATTCTCAAGCAGCCGAAGTCTGGTCATCGAATCGGGTCAAAGACCACAACTTCCGACTTTACCCACAATGCAAGTCATCGAATCGAACATCGGCCCCCGAGTCGGACTCCATGCGTATGTCAGGTCATCGGACCCAAATTCCGCCTTCCTGCGCATGGCGGGCCATCAATATCAACTCGGTCATCGGACCCAAACTCCGCCTTTCTGCGCATGGCACGCCTTCAAATCGGTCATCGGACCCAAATTCCGCCTTCCTGTGCATGGCGGGCCATCAACATCAACTCGGTCATCGGACCCAAATTCCGCCTTTCTGCGCATGGCACGCCATCAACTCGGTCATCGGACCCAAATTCCGCCTTCCTGCGCATGGCAGGTCATCGGACACAAATTCAGACCTCGCCAATATGCCTACGTATCGAATCGGTCATCGGACCCAACTTCCGACTTCATCCATACTGTAGGGTCTTTGAGGTTGGCGCGGTGCGCTCAACCCGGGGAGTCGACCCATCGAAGCATACACCTCCCCTATATAAGCTATTTGTCCGATTCCCACACCTGTGTAGTTTGCACCTCTGACCAGGACATCGACCCCAACTTCCGAACTCGACTGCAACGACGGCACCAGCGCCTTGGTGCGCACCTTGCGACGCACAGTCCCAACATTCGCCTTCCTGCACATGGCAGGTCATCGGACCCAAATTCCGACCTCGCGAGTATGCCTACATATCGAATCGGTCATCGGACACAACTTCCGACTTCATCCATACCGTAGGGTCTTTGAGGTTGGCGCGGTGCGCTCAACCCGGGGAGTCGACCCAACGAAGCATACACCTCCCCTATATAAGCTATTTGTCCGATTCCCACACCTGTGTAGTTTGCACCTCCGATCAGGACATCGACCCCAACTTCCGAACTCGCCTGCAACGACCGAACCAGCGCCTTGGTGCGCACCTTGCAACGCACAGTGCCAACATTCGCCTTCCTGCACATGGCAGGTCATCGGACCCAAATTCCGACCTCGCGAGTATGCCTACATATCGAATCGGTCATCGGACCCAACTTCCGACTTCATCCATACCGTAGGGTCTTTGAGGTTGGCGCGGTGCGCTCAACCCGGGGAGTCGACCCAACGAAGCATACACCTCCCCTATATAAGCTATTTGTCCGATTCCCACACCTGTGTAGCTTGCACCTCCGATCAGGACATCGACCCCAACTTCCGAACTCGACTAAAAAGACCGCACCAGCACCTTGGTGTGCACCTTGCAACGCACAGTGCCAACATTCGCCTTCCTGCACATGGCAGGTCATCGGACCCAAATTCCGACCTCATGAGCATACCTACTAATCGAATCGGTCATCGGACCCAACTTCCGACTTCATCCATACCGTAGGGTCTTTGAGGTTGGCGCGGTGCGCTCAACCTGGGGAGTCGACCCATCGAAGCATACACCTCCCCTATATAAGCTATTTGTCCGATTCCGACACCTGTGTAGTTTGCACCTCCGCTCAGGACATCGACCCCAACTTCCGAACTCGCCTGCAACGACCGAACCAGCGCCTTGGTGCGCACCAAAAGTGCGCACTTTTGGAGGGCACTTTTGTGCGCTCCAAAGGTGCGCACTTTTGGAGGGCACTTTTGTGCGCTCCAAAGGTGCGCACTTTTGGAGGGCACTTTTTGGAGGGCACTTTTGTGCGCTCCAAAGGTGCGCACTTTTGGAGGGCACTTTTTGGAGGGCACTTTTCTGCGCTCCAAAGGTGCGCACTTTTGGAGGGCACTTTTTGGAGGGCACTTTTCTGCGCTCCAAAGGTGCGCACTTTTGGAGGGCACTTTTTGGAGGGCACTTTTCTGCGCTCCAAAGGTGCGCACTTTTGGAGGGCACTTTTTGGAGGGCACTTTTCTGCGCTCCAAAGGTGCGCACTTTTGGAGGGCACTTTTGTGCACTCCAAAGGTGCACACTTTTGGAGGGCACTTTTTGGAGGGCACTTTTCTGCACTCCAAAGGTGCGCACTTTTGGAGGGCACTTTTTGGAGGGCACTTTTGTGCGCTCCAAAGGTGCGCACTTTTGGAGGGCACTTTTTGGAGGGCACTTTTGTGCGCTCCAAAGGTGCGCACTTTTGGAGGGCACTTTTGTGCACTCCAAAGGTGCGCACTTTTGGAGGGCACTTTTCCTGCGCTCCAAAGGTGCACACCTAGGTGAGCACCTTCGACCACACCTTGTAGCACACCAAACTCTGACTTTCGACTTCATCCGCAATGCAGGGTCTTTGAGGTTGGCGCAATGCGCACAACCAGGGGAGTCGACCCATCAAACCCAACACCTCCCCTATATAAGCTATTTGTCTGATTCTCATACATGCGTAGCCTGCAGGAGCAATTAGGACATCGACCCCAACTTTCGGCTTCTAAACGAAAACAAGGTCTTTGAGGTTGGTGTAATGCGAACAACTAGGGGAGTCAACCCATCAAACCCAACACCTCCCCTATATAAGCTATTTGTCTGATTCTCATACATGTGTAGTCTACAGGAGCAATTAGGACATCGACCCCAACTTTTGACTTCTTAACGAAAACAAGGTCTTTGAGGTTGACGTAATGCGCACAACCAGGGGAGTCGACCCATCAAACCCAACACCTCCCCTATATAAGCTATTTGTCCGATTCTCATACATGTGTAGCCTACAGGAGCCATTAGGACATTGACCCCAACTTTTGACTTCTTAACGAAAACAAGGTCTTTGAGGTTGGCGTAATGCGCACAACCAAGGGAGTTGACCCATCAAACCCAACACCTCCCCTATATAAGCTATTTGTCTGATTCTCATACATGTGTAGCCTGCAACAACGATTAGGACATCCACCCCAACTTCTGAATTCGTCTGCGTTGACCGCACCAAAGGTGCACGCCTTGGTGCTCACCAAAATCCGACTTCCGACTTCTTCTGCTATGCGGGGTCTTTGAGGTTGGCGCAGTGCGCACAACCAGGGGAGTCAACCCACCGAATGCAACACCTCCCCTATATAAGCTATTTGTCTGATTCTCATACATGCGTAGACTGCAGCAATGATTAGGACATCCACCCCAACTTTTGACTTCTTAAACAAGACAGGGTCTTTGAAGTTGGTGCAGTGCACACAACCAGGGGAGTCGACCCATCAAACGCAACACCTCCCCTATATAAAGCTATTTGTCCGATTCTCATACGTGTAGTCTGCAGCAGCGATTAGGACATCGACCCCAACTTCCGAATTCGTTTGCATTGACCGCACCAAAGGTGCACGCCTTGGTGTGCACCTTGGAGTGCACTTTGGTGCTCACCTCGGTGCACACTTTGGTGTGCACCTCGGTGTGCACCAAAGGTGCGCACCTTGGAGCGCACCAAAGGTGTACACTTTGGAGCGCACCACATAGGGTCTTTGAGAGGTTGGCGCAGTGCGCACACCAAGGTGGGTGTTGAGGTGCGTGCCGAGGTGGGTGGGTGCTAGGGTGCGCTCCATGGTGGGTGCCAGGGTGGGTGCGTGCTAGGGTGGATTCCAAAGAGGGTCATAGGGTGGGTGCCAAGGTGGGTTGGTGATATAGTGGGTTCAAAGGTGGGTACTAGGGTGGGTTCCAAGGTGGGTCACAAGTTGGGTGCCAGGATGCGTGGGTGTTAGGTTGGGTGCCAAGGTGGGCTCCTGCGTGGGTGGGTGCTAGGGTGGGTTTCAAGGTGGACGCGAGGGCGGGTGCCAAGGTGGGTAACAAGTTGGGTGTTAGGATGGGTGAGTGCTAGAGTGGGTGCCAAGGTGGGTGGGTGCTAAGGTGGATGCCAAGGTGGTTCACAGGGTGGGTGGGTTCTAGGGTGAGTTCCAAGGTGGGTCACAGGTTTAGTGCTAGGGTGCGTGTCAAGGCGGGTGTCGAGGTGCCTGGGTGCTAGGGTGTGGATGCCAATGTGGGTCATAGGGTGGGTACTAGGGTGGGCTGCAATGTGGGTGCCAAGGTGGGTAACATGCTCGGTTGGTTCTAAATTGGGTGTCAGGGTGGGTGTGCACCCACCTTGCCCGAGGTGGGTGCCAAGGTGCCAGTGTGGGTGGGTGCTAAGGTGGATGCCAAGGTGGGTGAGAAGGTGGGTGATAGGTTGAGTGGTAGGATGGGTGGGTGCCAAGATGGGTCACAGGGTGGGTGCAAGGGTGGGTAGGTGCTAGGGTTGGTGTCAGGGTGGGTGGGTGCTAGGTTGGGTTCCAAGGTGGGTGCGAGGGTGAGTGTCAAGGTGGGTCACAGGTTAGGTGCTAGGATGGGTGAGTGCTAGGGTGCAAAGGTGCCAGGGTGGGTGCTAGGATGGGTCGATGCTAGGGTGAGTGGCAAGGTGGGTCCACAAGTGTCAAGGTGGGTGCCGAGGTGGGTGCCAACTTGGGTTCCAAGGTGGGTGCCAAGTGGGCGACTGCTATGGTGGATGCCAAGGTGGGTCACGGGGTGGGTGCCAAGTTGCTAGGTTGTGTTCCAAGGTGGGTGCCAACGTGGCTGCTAGGGTGCGTGGGTTAAAGGGTGTGTCACAACGTGGGTGCCAGGATGGGTGCGCACCCACACTGGCCAAGACGGGTGCAAGGTTGGGTTCCAAGCCCGGTCACAGGCTGGGTGCTAGGATGGGTGGGTGCCAAGGTGGGCACCAGGGTGGGTGCACCCACCCTGGCCAAGGTGGGTCACGGGGTGGGTCCTAGGGTGGGTAACAGGGTGGGTACTAAGGTGCGTGCCAAGGTGGGTCATGGGGTGGGTGCCAAGGTGGGCACCAGGGTGGGTGTGCACCAACCCTAGCCAGGGTAGGTCACGGGGTGGTTGTCGGGGTGGGCGTCAAGGAGCCAAGGTGGGTGGCAAGTAGCCAAGTTGCGTGCCAAGGTGGGTGTCGGGGTGGGTGCCAAGGATCCAAGGTGGGTGCCAAGGAACCAAGGTGGGTGTCTGGGTGGGTGCCGAGGTGGGAGCCAGGGTGGGTCCCAAGGTGAGTGCAAAGGTGGGTGCCAGGGTCAAGGTGAGTGCCAATGTGGGTTCCAAGGTGCCAGGGTCAGGGTGAGTGCCAATGTGGGTTCAAAGGTGCTAAGTTGGGTGCGAGGTTGGGTGCGAGGGTGGGTGGGTGCCAAGGTGTGCTAGGTGGAAGCCCGGGTGGGTCGGCATCCCATGGGTGTCGAGTTGGGTGCCTGATGGGTGCTTCTTGTCAAGTTTTAGTCGTCGGGACTCATTTCGAGCCTTAGAGGTCGTTTCTTGTCCGGTTGCCCTGTCTTCGACCTGGGAACCCAATTTTGGTCCTCGGGTCCCATTTTTTTTTGTCTCGCATCCCACTTTTGGCCTGTGGCCTTTTCGGGGTCGATTCTCGTTTTGGGCATCAGAGCATGTTTCTTCTCCTAAAACCCAATATTTGTTTATTAAGTCTCGGAACACATTTTTGTTCTCGTGGACCCATCATGGGTCTTGGAACGCATTTGTGGTCCTTGGGTCCCATTTTGCATCCCGAAACTTGTGTTTTGGTGCTTGATCCCTATTTTGGGTGCCCACCTTGCACCAAGTGCGCACCCGGGGCAAACCGAGCGCCTTGGTGCACCGGGGCAAGATCGAGCGTGCACCCGAGGCGCCCCGAACATGCACCAAGGTGCACTCGGCCCACATGTGAGCGCAGGTCGTTGCGCCCGAGGTGGTGTGTGGGCACCGCGTTGCAGACGGGACACTGCACGCACACGACGCCCCGTCCAGGTGCACGCACGTAGGCCGGGCCGGGTGCACACCCGACGCCCTAGCAAGGTGCGCGCACCCGGGCAGGGCTCACACTTGGCGAACGGGGCGCACTTCGCGAGGGAGGGTGTGCACCTCGACGGGGGTGGGTGGCCGGGGTGGATTCGCACGTGGGTCGCGGTTTGCTAAGTACACACTGCGACAAGCTCATAACGGGTGCGATCATACCAGCGTTAGTGCACCGGATCCCATCAGAACTCCGCAGTTAAGCGCGCTTGGGCCGGAGTAGTACTGGGATGGGTGACCTCCCGGGAAGTCCCGGTGTTGCACCCTTTCTTAGTTTTTCGCCGGGCGTCGCAATGCTATTTGAATAAACCTTTTGCCCGTTTGCGTTCTCGTCGGGGCCGGGCCGGGCCGGGGTGCGCTGCCCGCACTACCGCGCGCGCGGGGGCGACACCGAGCGCGCACCCGAGGCGCCCCGAGCACACAGGCCACGGTGCAACCCGGGCGTTGTGCGCGCACCCCGGTGCGCCCGAGGTGCTGCGCGCGCACCCAGGTGAAATCGGTGTGCACCTCGGCCAGTGCGCGCTCGGTCGAGTCGCGCACGTTGGCCAAGGTGCACGGTGATGTTTCTTACTCTAAGGTTCCGCACCAGACGCCCGGGACAGGTGAGCGAAGCTGGGCGGGGCCGGGTGCGCGGCCGGGGCAGGTGCACGCAGCTAGAGAGAGCTTTGGAGCACACCAGAGGTGCGCACCTTGGAGCACACTTCGGAGCGCACCAATGATGCGCTCCATTCAAAAGTTTCCTGAAAAGGCAAAAAAAGTTGAGATTATAGAATTTCCCACTTGAGAGATTGTAAAAAAAAAAAATTTAAAATGAAGGAAACGCGGGTGCCAAGGTGTGCGCGCCCGGGTGCGCAGCCCAGCCAAGGTGTGCGCACCAAGGCGCCCACCCTGGCGAAGGTGCACGCAAGGTGCGCACCCGAGGCAAACCGGACAATTAACCCAACTTTCGACTTCGCGCGCACCTGCGCACCTTGGAGCGCACTTCGGAGCGCTCCTTGGTGCGCACCAATCTTGGGCACCTCGGAGTGCACCATGGCGCCCACCAAGGTGCGCACCCGGGGCAAACCGAGCTCCGACTTCGTGCGCACCTTGGAGCGCACGAAAGGTGCGCACCATGGCGCCCACCAAGGTGCGCAGCCCAGCCAAGGCGTGCGCATCAAGGTGCGCACCCTGGCGAAGGTGCGCACCCGGGGCAAACCGAGCTCCGACTTCGTGCGCACCTTGGAGCGCACAAAGGGTGCGCAACCCAGCCAAGGTGTGCGCACCCCGGGCAAACCGAGCTCCGAATCGTGCGCACCTTGGAGCACACTTCGGAGCCCTCCTTGGTGCGCACCGATGTTGCGCACCTCGGAGCGCACCCGGGGAAAACAATGCAATTAACCCGACTTTCGACTTCGTGGGCACCTCGGAGCGCTCTCGGGTTCGCACCTCGGAGCACACCGAGGTGCGCACCTTTGATGCGCTGCCTTCACCAATTTCCAGAAAAGGCAAGAAAACATTGAGAAGGTGTGCGCACCGAGGTGCCCACCCTGGCGAAGGTGCACGCGAGGTGCGCACCCGGGGCAAACCGGGCTCCGACTTCGTGCACGCCATGCTGCGCACCTTGGAGGGCCATGGTGCGCACCTTGGAGCACACTTCGGAGCGCTCAATGGTGCCCAACCCAGCCAAGGTGCCCACCGCGGCGAAGGTGCACGCGAGGTGCGCACCCGGGGCAAACCGGGCTCCGACTTCGTGCACGCCGCACCTTGGAGCACACTTCGGAGCGCTCCTTGGTGCGCACCAGGGCGCGCAACCCAGCCGAGGTGCCCACCCCGGCGAAGGTGCACGCGGGGTGCGCACCCGGGGCAAACCGGGCTCCGACTTCGTGCACGCCATGGTGCCCACCGCGCCAAGGTGCACGCGAGGTGCGCACCCGGGGCAAACCGGGCTCCGACTTCGTGCACGCCGCACCTTGGAGCACACTTCGGAGCGCTCCTTGGTGCGCACCAGGGCGCGCAACCCAGCCGAGGTGCCCACCCCGGCGAAGGTGCACGCGAGGTGCGCACCCGGGGCAAACCGGGCTCCGACTTCGTGCACGCCATGGTGCCCACCGCGGCGAAGGTGCACGCGAGGTGCGCACCCGGGGCAAACCGGGCTCCGACTTCGTGCACGCCGCACCTTGGAGCACACTTCGGAGCGCTCCTTGGTGCGCACCATGGTGCCCACCAGGGCGCGCAACCCCGCCGAAGGTGCACGCGAGGTGCACACCCGGGGCAAACCGGGCTCCGACTTCGTGCACGCCGCACCTTGGAGCACACTTCGGAGCGCTCCTTGGTGCGCACCAGGGCGCGCAACCCCGCCGAAGGTGCACGCGAGGTGCGCACCCGGGGCAAACCGGGCTCCGACTTCGTGCACGCCATGGTGCGCACCAGGGTGCCCACCGCGGCGAAGGTGCGCACCCGGGGCAAACCGGGCTCCGACTTCGTGCACGCCGCACCTTGGAGCACACTTCGGAGCGCTCCTTGGTGCGCACCAGGGCGCGCAACCCAGCCGAGGTGCCCACCCCGGCGAAGGTGCACGCGAGGTGCGCACCCGGGGCAAACCGGGCTCCGACTTCGTGCACGCCATGGTGCCCACCGCGGCGAAGGTGCGCACCCGGGGCAAACCGGGCTAGGACTTCGTGCACGCCGCACCTTGGAGCACACTTCGGAGCGCTCCTTGGTGCGCACCATGGTGCCCACCAGGCCGCGCAACCCAGCCAAGGTGTGCGCACCAAGGTGCACGCGAGGTGCGCACCCGGGGCAAACCGGGGTCCGGCTTCGTGCACGCCGCACCTTGGAGCACACATCGGGGCGCTCCCGGGTTCGCACCGGCGTTGCGCACCGTGGTGGGCACCTCGGAGCGCACCGTGGTGGGCACCTCGGAGCACACCAAGGTGGGCAGCGAGGTGCGCACCTTTGATGCGATGCCTTCACTAATTTCCATAAAAGGCAAAAGAAAACGAGATTTTAAAATTTCCGTTTTGAAAGATAGTGAGAAAAAGGGAATGCTGGTGCCATCTTGAGCCCGCCCTGGTGCGCAGCCCAGCCAAGGTGTGCGCACCAAGGTGCCCACCCTGGCGAAGGTGCGCGCCCGGGCAATTAACCCAACTTCCAACTTCGCGCGCGCCAGGGTGGGAGCGCACCCAACAACCGGGCCTGGGAAGAGCCAATGCGAGAAACCCCACCAAACGCTCTGACAAAAAAAGAGGGGGCGCTCCAGTAACCCCGCTTCGGAGCGCACCCTGGGCAAACCCAGCCAGGGTGCCCACCCCGGCCAAGGTGCAGGCGAGGTGCGCACCCGGGGCAAACCGGGCTCCGACAACGTGCACGCCGCACCTTGGAGCACACTTCGTAGCGCTCCCGGGTGCGCACCTCAGAGCACACCAAGGTGGGCAGCGAGGTGCGCACCTTTGATGCGCTGCCTTCACTAATTTCCAGAAAAGGCAAAAAAAAGAGGAGATTTTAAAATTTCCGTTTTGAAAGATAGTGAAAAAAACGGAACGCGGGTGCCATCTTGAGCCCGCCCGGGTGCACAGCCCAGGTAAGGTGCCCACCCTGGCAAAGGTGCGCACCCGGGCAATTAACCCTACTTCCGACTTCGTGCGCGCCAGGGTGGCAACCGGGCCTGGGAAGAGCCAATGCGAGAAACCCCACCAAACGCTCCGACAAAAAAAGAGGCGGCGCTCCAATAACCCCGCTTCGGAGCGCAGCCGGGGCAAACCCAGCCAAGGTGCCCACCCCGACGAAGGTGCACGCGAGGTGCGCACCCGGGGCAAACCGGGCTCCGACAACGTGCACGCAGCACCTTGGAGCACACTTCGAAGCACTCCCGGGTGCCCACCGGCGTTGCGCACCGTGGTGGGCAGCGAGGTGCGCACCTTTGATGCGCTGCCTTCACTAATTTCCAGAAAAGGCAAAAAAAAATGAGATTTTAAAATTTCCGTTTTGAAAGATAGTGAAAAAAACGGAACGCGGGTGCCATCTTGAGCCCGCCCTGGTGCGCAGCCCAGGCAAGGCATGCGCACCAAGGTGCCCACCCGCGGTGCACACCCGGGGCAAACCGGGCTCCGACTTCGTGCAGGCCGCACCTTGGAGCACACTTCGGAGCGCTCCTTGGTGCGCACCATGGTGCCCACCAGGGCGCACCCGGGGCAAACCGGGCTCCGACTTCGTGCACGCCGCACCTTGGAGCACACATCGGAGCGCTCCCAGGTTCGCACCAGCGTTGCGCACCTTTGATGCGCTGCCTTCACTAATTTCCAGAAAAGGCAAAAAAAAACGATATTTTAAAATTTCCGTTCTGAAAGATAGTGAAAAAAACGGAACGCGGGTGCCATCTTGAGCCCTTCCTGGTGCGCAGCCCAGGCAAGTTGTGCGCACCAAGGTGCCCACCCTGGCGGAGGTGCGCGCCCGGGGCAAACCGGGCTCCGACTTCGTGCACTGCATGGTGCCCACCAAGGCGCGCAACCCAGCCAAGGTGCCCACCGCAGCGAAGGTGCACGCGAGGTGCGCACCCGAGGTGCACACCCGGGGCAAACCGAGCTCCGACTTCGTGCACGCCGCACCTTGGAGCACACTTCAGAGCGCTCCTTGGTGCGCACCAGGGCGCGCAACCCAGCCAAGGTGCTCACCCCGGCGAAGGTGCACGCGAGGTGCGCACCCGGGGCAAGCCGGGCTCGGACTTCGTGCACGCCGCACCTTGGAGCACACATCGGAGCGCTCCCGGGTTCGCACCAGCATTGCGCACCTTTGATGCGCTGCCTTCACTAATTTCCAGAAAAGGCAAAAAAAAAAAAAAAACGAGATTTTAAAATTTCCGTTTTGAAAGATAGTGAAAAAAACGGAACGCGGGTGCCATCTTGAGCCCGCCCTGGTGTGCAGCCCAGGCAAGTTGTGCGCACCAAGGCACCCACCCTGGCCAAGGTGGGTCACGGGGTGGGTCCTAGGGTGGGTAACGGGGTGGGTACTAAGGTGCGTGCCAAGGTGGGTCATGGGGTGGGTGCCAAGGTGGGCACCAGGGTGGGTGTGCACCAACCCTAGCCAGGGTAGGTCACGGGGTGGTTGTCGGGGTGGGCGTCAAGGAGCCAAGGTGGGTGGCAAGTAGCCAAGTTGCGTGCCAAGGTGGGTGTCGGGGTGGGTGCCAAGGATCCAAGGTGGGTGCCAAGGAACCAAGGTGGGTGTCTGGGTGGGTGCCGAGGTGGGAGCCAGGGTGGGTCCCAAGGTGAGTGCAAAGGTGGGTGCCAGGGTCAAGGTGAGTGCCAATGTGGGTTCCAAGGTGCCAGGGTCAGGGTGAGTGCCAATGTGGGTTCAAAGGTGCTAAGTTGGGTGCGAGGTTGGGTGCGAGGGTGGGTGGGTGCCAAGGTGTGCTAGGTGGAAGCCCGGGTGGGTCGGCATCCCATGGGTGTCGAGTTGGGTGCCTGATGGGTGCTTCTTGTCAAGTTTTAGTCGTCGGGACTCATTTCGAGCCTTAGAGGTCGTTTCTTGTCCGGTTGCCCTGTCTTCGACCTGGGAACCCAATTTTGGTCCTCGGGTCCCATTTTTTTTTGTCTCGCATCCCACTTTTGGCCTGTGGCCTTTTCGGGGTCGATTCTCGTTTTGGGCATCAGAGCATGTTTCTTCTCCTAAAACCCAATATTTGTTTATTAAGTCTCGGAACACATTTTTGTTCTCGTGGACCCATCATGGGTCTTGGAACGCATTTGTGGTCCTTGGGTCCCATTTTGCATCCCGAAACTTGTGTTTTGGTGCTTGATCCCTATTTTGGGTGCCCACCTTGCACCAAGTGCGCACCCGGGGCAAACCGAGCGCCTTGGTGCACCGGGGCAAGATCGAGCGTGCACCCGAGGCGCCCCGAACATGCACCAAGGTGCACTCGGCCCACATGTGAGCGCAGGTCGTTGCGCCCGAGGTGGTGTGTGGGCACCGCGTTGCAGACGGGACACTGCACGCACACGACGCCCCGTCCAGGTGCACGCACGTAGGCCGGGCCGGGTGCACACCCGACGCCCTAGCAAGGTGCGCGCACCCGGGCAGGGCTCACACTTGGCGAACGGGGCGCACTTCGCGAGGGAGGGTGTGCACCTCGACGGGGGTGGGTGGCCGGGGTGGATTCGCACGTGGGTCGCGGTTTGCTAAGTACACACTGCGACAAGCTCATAACGGGTGCGATCATACCAGCGTTAGTGCACCGGATCCCATCAGAACTCCGCAGTTAAGCGCGCTTGGGCCGGAGTAGTACTGGGATGGGTGACCTCCCGGGAAGTCCCGGTGTTGCACCCTTTCTTAGTTTTTCGCCGGGCGTCGCAATGCTATTTGAATAAACCTTTTGCCCGTTTGCGTTCTCGTCGGGGCCGGGCCGGGCCGGGGTGCGCTGCCCGCACTACCGCGCGCGCGGGGGCGACACCGAGCGCGCACCCGAGGCGCCCCGAGCACACAGGCCACGGTGCAACCCGGGCGTTGTGCGCGCACCCCGGTGCGCCCGAGGTGCTGCGCGCGCACCCAGGTGAAATCGGTGTGCACCTCGGCCAGTGCGCGCTCGGTCGAGTCGCGCACGTTGGCCAAGGTGCACGGTGATGTTTCTTAATCTAATGTTCCGCACCAGACGCCCGGGACAGGTGAGCGAAGCTGGGCGGGGCCGGGTGCGCGGCCGGGGCAGGTGCACGCAGCTGGAGAGAGCTTTGGAGCACACCAGAGGTGCGCACCTTGGAGCACACTTCGGAGCGCACCAATGATGCGCTCCATTCAAAAGTTTCCTGAAAAGGCAAAAAAAGTTGAGATTATAGAATTTCCCACTTGAGAGATTGTAAAAAAAAAAAATTTAAAATGAAGGAAACGCGGGTGCCAAGGTGTGCGCGCCCGGGTGCGCAGCCCAGCCAAGGTGTGCGCACCAAGGCGCCCACCCTGGCGAAGGTGCACGCAAGGTGCGCACCCGAGGCAAACCGGACAATTAACCCAACTTTCGACTTCGCGCGCACCTGCGCACCTTGGAGCGCACTTCGGAGCGCTCCTTGGTGCGCACCAATCTTGGGCACCTCGGAGTGCACCATGGCGCCCACCAAGGTGCGCACCCGGGGCAAACCGAGCTCCGACTTCGTGCGCACCTTGGAGCGCACGAAAGGTGCGCACCATGGCGCCCACCAAGGTGCGCAGCCCAGCCAAGGCGTGCGCATCAAGGTGCGCACCCTGGCGAAGGTGCGCACCCGGGGCAAACCGAGCTCCGACTTCGTGCGCACCTTGGAGCGCACAAAGGGTGCGCAACCCAGCCAAGGTGTGCGCACCCCGGGCAAACCGAGCTCCGAATCGTGCGCACCTTGGAGCACACTTCGGAGCCCTCCTTGGTGCGCACCGATGTTGCGCACCTCGGAGCGCACCCGGGGAAAACAATGCAATTAACCCGACTTTCGACTTCGTGGGCACCTCGGAGCGCTCTCGGGTTCGCACCTCGGAGCACACCGAGGTGCGCACCTTTGATGCGCTGCCTTCACCAATTTCCAGAAAAGGCAAGAAAACATTGAGAAGGTGTGCGCACCGAGGTGCCCACCCTGGCGAAGGTGCACGCGAGGTGCGCACCCGGGGCAAACCGGGCTCCGACTTCGTGCACGCCATGCTGCGCACCTTGGAGGGCCATGGTGCGCACCTTGGAGCACACTTCGGAGCGCTCAATGGTGCCCAACCCAGCCAAGGTGCCCACCGCGGCGAAGGTGCACGCGAGGTGCGCACCCGGGGCAAACCGGGCTCCGACTTCGTGCACGCCGCACCTTGGAGCACACTTCGGAGCGCTCCTTGGTGCGCACCAGGGCGCGCAACCCAGCCGAGGTGCCCACCCCGGCGAAGGTGCACGCGGGGTGCGCACCCGGGGCAAACCGGGCTCCGACTTCGTGCACGCCATGGTGCCCACCGCGGCGAAGGTGCACGCGAGGTGCGCACCCGGGGCAAACCGGGCTCCGACTTCGTGCACGCCGCACCTTGGAGCACACTTCGGAGCGCTCCTTGGTGCGCACCAGGGCGCGCAACCCAGCCGAGGTGCCCACCCCGGCGAAGGTGCACGCGAGGTGCGCACCCGGGGCAAACCGGGCTCCGACTTCGTGCACGCCATGGTGCCCACCGCGGCGAAGGTGCACGCGAGGTGCGCACCCGGGGCAAACCGGGCTCCGACTTCGTGCACGCCGCACCTTGGAGCACACTTCGGAGCGCTCCTTGGTGCGCACCATGGTGCCCACCAGGGCGCGCAACCCCGCCGAAGGTGCACGCGAGGTGCGCACCCGGGGCAAACCGGGCTCCGACTTCGTGCACGCCGCACCTTGGAGCACACTTCGGAGCGCTCCTTGGTGCGCACCAGGGCGCGCAACCCCGCCGAAGGTGCACGCGAGGTGCGCACCCGGGGCAAACCGGGCTCCGACTTCGTGCACGCCATGGTGCGCACCAGGGTGCCCACCGCGGCGAAGGTGCGCACCCGGGGCAAACCGGGCTCCGACTTCGTGCACGCCGCACCTTGGAGCACACTTCGGAGCGCTCCTTGGTGCGCACCAGGGCGCGCAACCCAGCCGAGGTGCCCACCCCGGCGAAGGTGCACGCGAGGTGCGCACCCGGGGCAAACCGGGCTCCGACTTCGTGCACGCCATGGTGCCCACCGCGGCGAAGGTGCGCACCCGGGGCAAACCGGGCTAGGACTTCGTGCACGCCGCACCTTGGAGCACACTTTGGAGCGCTCCTTGGTGCGCACCATGGTGCCCACCAGGCCGCGCAACCCAGCCAAGGTGTGCGCACCAAGGTGCACGCGAGGTGCGCACCCGGGGCAAACCGGGGTCCGGCTTCGTGCACGCCGCACCTTGGAGCACACATCGGGGCGCTCCCGGGTTCGCACCGGCGTTGCGCACCGTGGTGGGCACCTCGGAGCGCACCGTGGTGGGCACCTCGGAGCACACCAAGGTGGGCAGCGAGGTGCGCACCTTTGATGCGATGCCTTCACTAATTTCCATAAAAGGCAAAAAAAAACGAGATTTTAAAATTTCCGTTTTGAAAGATAGTGAGAAAAAGGGAATGCTGGTGCCATCTTGAGCCCGCCCTGGTGCGCAGCCCAGCCAAGGTGTGCGCACCAAGGTGCCCACCCTGGCGAAGGTGCGCGCCCGGGCAATTAACCCAACTTCCAACTTCGCGCGCGCCAGGGTGGGAGCGCACCCAACAACCGGGCCTGGGAAGAGCCAATGCGAGAAACCCCACCAAACGCTCTGACAAAAAAAGAGGGGGCGCTCCAGTAACCCCGCTTCGGAGCGCACCCTGGGCAAACCCAGCCAGGGTGCCCACCCCGGCCAAGGTGCAGGCGAGGTGCGCACCCGGGGCAAACCGGGCTCCGACAACGTGCACGCCGCACCTTGGAGCACACTTCGTAGCGCTCCCGGGTGCGCACCTCAGAGCACACCAAGGTGGGCAGCGAGGTGCGCACCTTTGATGCGCTGCCTTCACTAATTTCCAGAAAAGGCAAAAAAAAGAGGAGATTTTAAAATTTCCGTTTTGAAAGATAGTGAAAAAAACGGAACGCGGGTGCCATCTTGAGCCCGCCCTGGTGCACAGCCCAGGTAAGGTGCCCACCCTGGCAAAGGTGCGCACCCGGGCAATTAACCCTACTTCCGACTTCGTGCGCGCCAGGGTGGCAACCGGGCCTGGGAAGAGCCAATGCGAGAAACCCCACCAAACGCTCCGACAAAAAAAGAGGCGGCGCTCCAATAACCCCGCTTCGGAGCGCAGCCGGGGCAAACCCAGCCAAGGTGCCCACCCCGACGAAGGTGCACGCGAGGTGCGCACCCGGGGCAAACCGGGCTCCGACAACGTGCACGCAGCACCTTGGAGCACACTTCGAAGCACTCCCGGGTGCCCACCGGCGTTGCGCACCGTGGTGGGCAGCGAGGTGCGCACCTTTGATGCGCTGCCTTCACTAATTTCCAGAAAAGGCAAAAAAAAATGAGATTTTAAAATTTCCGTTTTGAAAGATAGTGAAAAAAACGGAACGCGGGTGCCATCTTGAGCCCGCCCTGGTGCGCAGCCCAGGCAAGGCATGCGCACCAAGGTGCCCACCCGCGGTGCACGCCCGGGGCAAACCGGGCTCCGACTTCGTGCAGGCCGCACCTTGGAGCACACTTCGGAGCGCTCCTTGGTGCGCACCATGGTGCCCACCAGGGCGCACCCGGGGCAAACCGGGCTCCGACTTCGTGCACGCCGCACCTTGGAGCACACATCGGAGCGCTCCCAGGTTCGCACCAGCGTTGCGCACCTTTGATGCGCTGCCTTCACTAATTTCCAGAAAAGGCAAAAAAAAACGATATTTTAAAATTTCCGTTCTGAAAGATAGTGAAAAAAACGGAACGCGGGTGCCATCTTGAGCCCTTCCTGGTGCGCAGCCCAGGCAAGTTGTGCGCACCAAGGTGCCCACCCTGGCGGAGGTGCGCGCCCGGGGCAAACCGGGCTCCGACTTCGTGCACTGCATGGTGCCCACCAAGGCGCGCAACCCAGCCAAGGTGCCCACCGCAGCGAAGGTGCACGCGAGGTGCGCACCCGAGGTGCACACCCGGGGCAAACCGAGCTCCGACTTCGTGCACGCCGCACCTTGGAGCACACTTCAGAGCGCTCCTTGGTGCGCACCAGGGCGCGCAACCCAGCCAAGGTGCTCACCCCGGCGAAGGTGCACGCGAGGTGCGCACCCGGGGCAAGCCGGGCTCGGACTTCGTGCACGCCGCACCTTGGAGCACACATCGGAGCGCTCCCGGGTTCGCACCAGCATTGCGCACCTTTGATGCGCTGCCTTCACTAATTTCCAGAAAAGGCAAAAAAAAAAAAAAAACGAGATTTTAAAATTTCCGTTTTGAAAGATAGTGAAAAAAACGGAACGCGGGTGCCATCTTGAGCCCGCCCTGGTGTGCAGCCCAGGCAAGTTGTGCGCACCAAGGCACCCACCCTGGCCAAGGTGGGTCACGGGGTGGGTCCTAGGGTGGGTAACGGGGTGGGTACTAAGGTGCGTGCCAAGGTGGGTCATGGGGTGGGTGCCAAGGTGGGCACCAGGGTGGGTGTGCACCAACCCTAGCCAGGGTAGGTCACGGGGTGGTTGTCGGGGTGGGCGTCAAGGAGCCAAGGTGGGTGGCAAGTAGCCAAGTTGCGTGCCAAGGTGGGTGTCGGGGTGGGTGCCAAGGATCCAAGGTGGGTGCCAAGGAACCAAGGTGGGTGTCTGGGTGGGTGCCGAGGTGGGAGCCAGGGTGGGTCCCAAGGTGAGTGCAAAGGTGGGTGCCAGGGTCAAGGTGAGTGCCAATGTGGGTTCCAAGGTGCCAGGGTCAGGGTGAGTGCCAATGTGGGTTCAAAGGTGCTAAGTTGGGTGCGAGGTTGGGTGCGAGGGTGGGTGGGTGCCAAGGTGTGCTAGGTGGAAGCCCGGGTGGGTCGGCATCCCATGGGTGTCGAGTTGGGTGCCTGATGGGTGCTTCTTGTCAAGTTTTAGTCGTCGGGACTCATTTCGAGCCTTAGAGGTCGTTTCTTGTCCGGTTGCCCTGTCTTCGACCTGGGAACCCAATTTTGGTCCTCGGGTCCCATTTTTTTTTGTCTCGCATCCCACTTTTGGCCTGTGGCCTTTTCGGGGTCGATTCTCGTTTTGGGCATCAGAGCATGTTTCTTCTCCTAAAACCCAATATTTGTTTATTAAGTCTCGGAACACATTTTTGTTCTCGTGGACCCATCATGGGTCTTGGAACGCATTTGTGGTCCTTGGGTCCCATTTTGCATCCCGAAACTTGTGTTTTGGTGCTTGATCCCTATTTTGGGTGCCCACCTTGCACCAAGTGCGCACCCGGGGCAAACCGAGCGCCTTGGTGCACCGGGGCAAGATCGAGCGTGCACCCGAGGC
This sequence comes from Cryptomeria japonica, assembly GCF_030272615.1. Lineage (NCBI taxonomy): Eukaryota > Viridiplantae > Streptophyta > Pinopsida > Cupressales > Cupressaceae > Cryptomeria > Cryptomeria japonica. The sequence goes on from NW_026729169.1 coordinate 94,688, forward strand.
GCCCCGAACATGCACCAAGGTGCACTCGGCCCACATGTGAGCGCAGGTCGTTGCGCCCGAGGTGGTGTGTGGGCACCGCGTTGCAGACGGGACACTGCACGCACACGACGCCCCGTCCAGGTGCACGCACGTAGGCCGGGCCGGGTGCACACCCGATGCCCTAGCAAGGTGCGCGCACCCGGGCAGGGCTCACACTTGGCGAACGGGGCGCACTTCGCGAGGGAGGGTGTGCACCTCGACGGGGGTGGGTGGCCGGGGTGGATTCGCACGTGGGTCGCGGTTTGCTAAGTACACACTGCGACAAGCTCATAACGGGTGCGATCATACCAGCGTTAGTGCACCGGATCCCATCAGAACTCCGCAGTTAAGCGCGCTTGGGCCGGAGTAGTACTGGGATGGGTGACCTCCCGGGAAGTCCCGGTGTTGCACCCTTTCTTAGTTTTTCGCCGGGCGTCGCAATGCTATTTGAATAAACCTTTTGCCCGTTTGCGTTCTCGTCGGGGCCGGGCCGGGCCGGGGTGCGCTGCCCGCACTACCGCGCGCGCGGGGGCGACACCGAGCGCGCACCCGAGGCGCCCCGAGCACACAGGCCACGGTGCAACCCGGGCGTTGTGCGCGCACCCCGGTGCGCCCGAGGTGCTGCGCGCGCACCCAGGTGAAATCGGTGTGCACCTCGGCCAGTGCGCGCTCGGTCGAGTCGCGCACGTTGGCCAAGGTGCACGGTGATGTTTCTTACTCTAAGGTTCCGCACCAGACGCCCGGGACAGGTGAGCGAAGCTGGGCGGGGCCGGGTGCGCGGCCGGGGCAGGTGCACGCAGCTGGAGAGAGCTTTGGAGCACACCAGAGGTGCGCACCTTGGAGCACACTTCGGAGCGCACCAATGATGCGCTCCATTCAAAAGTTTCCTGAAAAGGCAAAAAAAGTTGAGATTATAGAATTTCCCACTTGAGAGATTGTAAAAAAAAAAAATTTAAAATGAAGGAAACGCGGGTGCCAAGGTGTGCGCGCCCGGGTGCGCAGCCCAGCCAAGGTGTGCGCACCAAGGCGCCCACCCTGGCGAAGGTGCACGCAAGGTGCGCACCCGAGGCAAACCGGACAATTAACCCAACTTTCGACTTCGCGCGCACCTGCGCACCTTGGAGCGCACTTCGGAGCGCTCCTTGGTGCGCACCAATCTTGGGCACCTCGGAGTGCACCATGGCGCCCACCAAGGTGCGCACCCGGGGCAAACCGAGCTCCGACTTCGTGCGCACCTTGGAGCGCACGAAAGGTGCGCACCATGGCGCCCACCAAGGTGCGCAGCCCAGCCAAGGCGTGCGCATCAAGGTGCGCACCCTGGCGAAGGTGCGCACCCGGGGCAAACCGAGCTCCGACTTCGTGCGCACCTTGGAGCGCACAAAGGGTGCGCAACCCAGCCAAGGTGTGCGCACCCCGGGCAAACCGAGCTCCGAATCGTGCGCACCTTGGAGCACACTTCGGAGCCCTCCTTGGTGCGCACCGATGTTGCGCACCTCGGAGCGCACCCGGGGAAAACAATGCAATTAACCCGACTTTCGACTTCGTGGGCACCTCGGAGCGCTCTCGGGTTCGCACCTCGGAGCACACCGAGGTGCGCACCTTTGATGCGCTGCCTTCACCAATTTCCAGAAAAGGCAAGAAAACATTGAGAAGGTGTGCGCACCGAGGTGCCCACCCTGGCGAAGGTGCACGCGAGGTGCGCACCCGGGGCAAACCGGGCTCCGACTTCGTGCACGCCATGCTGCGCACCTTGGAGGGCCATGGTGCGCACCTTGGAGCACACTTCGGAGCGCTCAATGGTGCCCAACCCAGCCAAGGTGCCCACCGCGGCGAAGGTGCACGCGAGGTGCGCACTCGGGGCAAACCGGGCTCCGACTTCGTGCACGCCGCACCTTGGAGCACACTTCGGAGCGCTCCTTGGTGCGCACCAGGGCGCGCAACCCAGCCGAGGTGCCCACCCCGGCGAAGGTGCACGCGGGGTGCGCACCCGGGGCAAACCGGGCTCCGACTTCGTGCACGCCATGGTGCCCACCGCGGCGAAGGTGCACGCGAGGTGCGCACCCGGGGCAAACCGGGCTCCGACTTCGTGCACGCCGCACCTTGGAGCACACTTCGGAGCGCTCCTTGGTGCGCACCAGGGCGCGCAACCCAGCCGAGGTGCCCACCCCGGCGAAGGTGCACGCGAGGTGCGCACCCGGGGCAAACCGGGCTCCGACTTCGTGCACGCCATGGTGCCCACCGCGGCGAAGGTGCACGCGAGGTGCGCACCCGGGGCAAACCGGGCTCCGACTTTGTGCACGCCGCACCTTGGAGCACACTTCGGAGCGCTCCTTGGTCCGCACCATGGTGCCCACCAGGGCGCGCAACCCCGCCGAAGGTGCACGCGAGGTGCGCACCCGGGGCAAACCGGGCTCCGACTTCGTGCACGCCGCACCTTGGAGCACACTTCGGAGCGCTCCTTGGTGCGCACCAGGGCGCGCAACCCCGCCGAAGGTGCACGCGAGGTGCGCACCCGGGGCAAACCGGGCTCCGACTTCGTGCACGCCATGGTGCGCACCAGGGTGCCCACCGCGGCGAAGGTGCGCACCCGGGGCAAACCGGGCTCCGACTTCGTGCACGCCGCACCTTGGAGCACACTTCGGAGCGCTCCTTGGTGCGCACCAGGGCGCGCAACCCAGCCGAGGTGCCCACCCCGGCGAAGGTGCACGCGAGGTGCGCACCCGGGGCAAACCGGGCTCCGACTTCGTGCACGCCATGGTGCCCACCGCGGCGAAGGTGCGCACCCGGGGCAAACCGGGCTAGGACTTCGTGCACGCCGCACCTTGGAGCACACTTTGGAGCGCTCCTTGGTGCGCACCATGGTGCCCACCAGGCCGCGCAACCCAGCCAAGGTGTGCGCACCAAGGTGCACGCGAGGTGCGCACCCGGGGCAAACCGGGGTCCGGCTTCGTGCACGCCGCACCTTGGAGCACACATCGGGGCGCTCCCGGGTTCGCACCGGCGTTGCGCACCGTGGTGGGCACCTCGGAGCGCACCGTGGTGGGCACCTCGGAGCACACCAAGGTGGGCAGCGAGGTGCGCACCTTTGATGCGATGCCTTCACTAATTTCCATAAAAGGCAAAAAAAAACGAGATTTTAAAATTTCCGTTTTGAAAGATAGTGAGAAAAAGGGAATGCTGGTGCCATCTTGAGCCCGCCCTGGTGCGCAGCCCAGCCAAGGTGTGCGCACCAAGGTGCCCACCCTGGCGAAGGTGCGCGCCCGGGCAATTAACCCAACTTCCAACTTCGCGCGCGCCAGGGTGGGAGCGCACCCAACAACCGGGCCTGGGAAGAGCCAATGCGAGAAACCCCACCAAACGCTCTGACAAAAAAAGAGGGGGCGCTCCAGTAACCCCGCTTCGGAGCGCACCCTGGGCAAACCCAGCCAGGGTGCCCACCCCGGCCAAGGTGCAGGCGAGGTGCGCACCCGGGGCAAACCGGGCTCCGACAACGTGCACGCCGCACCTTGGAGCACACTTCGTAGCGCTCCCGGGTGCGCACCTCAGAGCACACCAAGGTGGGCAGCGAGGTGCGCACCTTTGATGCGCTGCCTTCACTAATTTCCAGAAAAGGCAAAAAAAAGAGGAGATTTTAAAATTTCCGTTTTGAAAGATAGTGAAAAAAACGGAACGCGGGTGCCATCTTGAGCCCGCCCTGGTGCACAGCCCAGGTAAGGTGCCCACCCTGGCAAAGGTGCGCACCCGGGCAATTAACCCTACTTCCGACTTCGTGCGCGCCAGGGTGGCAACCGGGCCTGGGAAGAGCCAATGCGAGAAACCCCACCAAACGCTCCGACAAAAAAAGAGGCGGCGCTCCAATAACCCCGCTTCGGAGCGCAGCCGGGGCAAACCCAGCCAAGGTGCCCACCCCGACGAAGGTGCACGCGAGGTGCGCACCCGGGGCAAACCGGGCTCCGACAACGTGCACGCAGCACCTTGGAGCACACTTCGAAGCACTCCCGGGTGCCCACCGGCGTTGCGCACCGTGGTGGGCAGCGAGGTGCGCACCTTTGATGCGCTGCCTTCACTAATTTCCAGAAAAGGCAAAAAAAAATGAGATTTTAAAATTTCCGTTTTGAAAGATAGTGAAAAAAACGGAACGCGGGTGCCATCTTGAGCCCGCCCTGGTGCGCAGCCCAGGCAAGGCATGCGCACCAAGGTGCCCACCCGCGGTGCACGCCCGGGGCAAACCGGGCTCCGACTTCGTGCAGGGCGCACCTTGGAGCACACTTCGGAGCGCTCCTTGGTGCGCACCATGGTGCCCACCAGGGCGCACCCGGGGCAAACCGGGCTCCGACTTCGTGCACGCCGCACCTTGGAGCACACATCGGAGCGCTCCCAGGTTCGCACCAGCGTTGCGCACCTTTGATGCGCTGCCTTCACTAATTTCCAGAAAAGGCAAAAAAAAACGATATTTTAAAATTTCCGTTCTGAAAGATAGTGAAAAAAACGGAACGCGGGTGCCATCTTGAGCCCTTCCTGGTGCGCAGCCCAGGCAAGTTGTGCGCACCAAGGTGCCCACCCTGGCGGAGGTGCGCGCCCGGGGCAAACCGGGCTCCGACTTCGTGCACTGCATGGTGCCCACCAAGGCGCGCAACCCAGCCAAGGTGCCCACCGCAGCGAAGGTGCACGCGAGGTGCGCACCCGAGGTGCACACCCGGGGCAAACCGAGCTCCGACTTCGTGCACGCCGCACCTTGGAGCACACTTCAGAGCGCTCCTTGGTGCGCACCAGGGCGCGCAACCCAGCCAAGGTGCTCACCCCGGCGAAGGTGCACGCGAGGTGCGCACCCGGGGCAAGCCGGGCTCGGACTTCGTGCACGCCGCACCTTGGAGCACACATCGGAGCGCTCCCGGGTTCGCACCAGCATTGCGCACCTTTGATGCGCTGCCTTCACTAATTTCCAGAAAAGGCAAAAAAAAAAAAAAAATGAGATTTTAAAATTTCCGTTTTGAAAGATAGTGAAAAAAACGGAACGCGGGTGCCATCTTGAGCCCGCCCTGGTGTGCAGCCCAGGCAAGTTGTGCGCACCAAGGCACCCACCCTGGCCAAGGTGGGTCACGGGGTGGGTCCTAGGGTGGGTAACGGGGTGGGTACTAAGGTGCGTGCCAAGGTGGGTCATGGGGTGGGTGCCAAGGTGGGCACCAGGGTGGGTGTGCACCAACCCTAGCCAGGGTAGGTCACGGGGTGGTTGTCGGGGTGGGCGTCAAGGAGCCAAGGTGGGTGGCAAGTAGCCAAGTTGCGTGCCAAGGTGGGTGTCGGGGTGGGTGCCAAGGATCCAAGGTGGGTGCCAAGGAACCAAGGTGGGTGTCTGGGTGGGTGCCGAGGTGGGAGCCAGGGTGGGTCCCAAGGTGAGTGCAAAGGTGGGTGCCAGGGTCAAGGTGAGTGCCAATGTGGGTTCCAAGGTGCCAGGGTCAGGGTGAGTGCCAATGTGGGTTCAAAGGTGCTAAGTTGGGTGCGAGGTTGGGTGCGAGGGTGGGTGGGTGCCAAGGTGTGCTAGGTGGAAGCCCGGGTGGGTCGGCATCCCATGGGTGTCGAGCTGGGTGCCTGATGGGTGCTTCTTGTCAAGTTTTAGTCGTCGGGACTCATTTCGAGCCTTAGAGGTCGTTTCTTGTCCGGTTGCCCTGTCTTCGACCTGGGAACCCAATTTTGGTCCTCGGGTCCCATTTTTTTTTGTCTCGCATCCCACTTTTGGCCTGTGGCCTTTTCGGGGTCGATTCTCGTTTTGGGCATCAGAGCATGTTTCTTCTCCTAAAACCCAATATTTGTTTATTAAGTCTCGGAACACATTTTTGTTCTCGTGGACCCATCATGGGTCTTGGAACGCATTTGTGGTCCTTGGGTCCCATTTTGCATCCCGAAACTTGTGTTTTGGTGCTTGATCCCTATTTTGGGTGCCCACCTTGCACCAAGTGCGCACCCGGGGCAAACCGAGCGCCTTGGTGCACCGGGGCAAGATCGAGCGTGCACCCGAGGCGCCCCGAACATGCACCAAGGTGCACTCGGCCCACATGTGAGCGCAGGTCGTTGCGCCCGAGGTGGTGTGTGGGCACCGCGTTGCAGACGGGACACTGCACGCACACGACGCCCCGTCCAGGTGCACGCACGTAGGCCGGGCCGGGTGCACACCCGACGCCCTAGCAAGGTGCGCGCACTCGGGCAGGGCTCACACTTGGCGAACGGGGCGCACTTCGCGAGGGAGGGTGTGCACCTCGACGGGGGTGGGTGGCCGGGGTGGATTCGCACGTGGGTCGCGGTTTGCTAAGTACACACTGCGACAAGCTCATAACGGGTGCGATCATACCAGCGTTAGTGCACCGGATCCCATCAGAACTCCGCAGTTAAGCGCGCTTGGGCCGGAGTAGTACTGGGATGGGTGACCTCCCGGGAAGTCCCGGTGTTGCACCCTTTTTTAGTTTTTCGCCGGGCGTCGCAATGCTATTTGAATAAACCTTTTGCCCGTTTGCGTTCTCGTCGGGGCCGGGCCGGGCCGGGGTGCGCTGCCCGCACTACCGCGCGCGCGGGGGCGACACCGAGCGCGCACCCGAGGCGCCCCGAGCACACAGGCCACGGTGCAACCCGGGCGTTGTGCGCGCACCCCGGTGCGCCCGAGGTGCTGCGCGCGCACCCAGGTGAAATCGGTGTGCACCTCGGCCAGTGCGCGCTCGGTCGAGTCGCGCACGTTGGCCAAGGTGCACGGTGATGTTTCTTACTCTAAGGTTCCGCACCAGACGCCCGGGACAGGTGAGCGAAGCTGGGCGGGGCCGGGTGCGCGGCCGGGGCAGGTGCACGCAGCTAGAGAGAGCTTTGGAGCACACCAGAGGTGCGCACCTTGGAGCACACTTCGGAGCGCACCAATGATGCGCTCCATTCAAAAGTTTCCTGAAAAGGCAAAAAAAGTTGAGATTATAGAATTTCCCACTTGAGAGATTGTAAAAAAAAAAAATTTAAAATGAAGGAAACGCGGGTGCCAAGGTGTGCGCGCCCGGGTGCGCAGCCCAGCCAAGGTGTGCGCACCAAGGCGCCCACCCTGGCGAAGGTGCACGCAAGGTGCGCACCCGAGGCAAACCGGACAATTAACCCAACTTTCGACTTCGCGCGCACCTGCGCACCTTGGAGCGCACTTCGGAGCGCTCCTTGGTGCGCACCAATCTTGGGCACCTCGGAGTGCACCATGGCGCCCACCAAGGTGCGCACCCGGGGCAAACCGAGCTCCGACTTCGTGCGCACCTTGGAGCGCACGAAAGGTGCGCACCATGGCGCCCACCAAGGTGCGCAGCCCAGCCAAGGCGTGCGCATCAAGGTGCGCACCCTGGCGAAGGTGCGCACCCGGGGCAAACCGAGCTCCGACTTCGTGCGCACCTTGGAGCGCACAAAGGGTGCGCAACCCAGCCAAGGTGTGCGCACCCCGGGCAAACCGAGCTCCGAATCGTGCGCACCTTGGAGCACACTTCGGAGCCCTCCTTGGTGCGCACCGATGTTGCGCACCTCGGAGCGCACCCGGGGAAAACAATGCAATTAACCCGACTTTCGACTTCGTGGGCACCTCGGAGCGCTCTCGGGTTCGCACCTCGGAGCACACCGAGGTGCGCACCTTTGATGCGCTGCCTTCACCAATTTCCAGAAAAGGCAAGAAAACATTGAGAAGGTGTGCGCACCGAGGTGCCCACCCTGGCGAAGGTGCACGCGAGGTGCGCACCCGGGGCAAACCGGGCTCCGACTTCGTGCACGCCATGCTGCGCACCTTGGAGGGCCA
>NW_026729169.1:112500-132500 GCF_030272615.1 Cryptomeria japonica
CTCTTCGCAGAGAGGTGATAGACGCCAACGAGCCCGCGCATAGCAATCGAGGTGTAAAAAGGGCGTTGAAGGCAGGAAGCCTGGACGAAAGAGGCTACGAGGTCACCTCGAAGCGGTCTAAGAATCGGGCGCACTTGGGGCGACTACCAGTGCCAACCCCTTATCCCGCGGTGCGTCCGACACACAGAAATTTCCAAGGCGGCCAAGGAGCCTCCCCGCATAGCAATCGGGGTGTGAGGTTACGGATGCAGCATTGATAGCAATCGAGGTGGGAGGCGAAGGATGCAGAAGTGAGAGCCGAGGGATGTAGCAGAGATAGCAATCGGGGTGTGTGATGCAGAAGAGATAGCAATCGAGGTGTGCGGTGGGAAGGGCCCAGCAGCCAGAATGCATGAAGCGACGGATGAAGCAGTGATGACAACCGGGCTGTGAGGAGAGGAGGGATGCAGCCAAGAAAGCAATCAGGGCTCGAGGCAAGGGATGCATCAAGGATAGCAATCATGTTGTGAGGCGAGATTCCAAAGGCTAAACGTGAGAGGCTGCAGGGTCGACTCAGAGAGGTCTATGCATGTGAGAGGCTGAAAGCAAGGTCAACTCGGAGCGGTCTATGCATCGGGCGCGCTTGGGGCGACTACCAGTGCCAACCCCTTATCCCGCGACGCGTCCGACAAAGAGAACGTTCCAAGGCGGCAGAGGAGGTTACCAGCCGAAGGATGCAGTAGCAATAACAGGTATAGTTCCGCGGCGGCCGAGAAGACTCACCGCATAGGAATCGGGATGCGAGGCGAGGGATGCGGCGGGAAGGCCCCGACGGCTAAACGGAAGAGGCTGCAGGGCCGCCTCGGAATGGTCCAAGCATCGGACGCGATTGGGACGACTACCAGTGCCAACCCCTTATCCCGCGATGCGTCCGATACACAGATAGTTCCAAGGCGGCCGAGGAGCCTCACCGCATATCAATCGGGGTGCGAGGCGAGGGATGGGGCGGGAAGGCCCCAACGGCTAGACGGAAGAGGCTTCAGGGCCACCTCGGAATGCTCCAAGCATCGGACGCGCTTGGGGCGACTACCAGTGCCAACCCCTTATCCCGCGATGCGTCCGATACACAGATGGTTCCAAGGCGGCCGAGGAGCCTCACCGCATAGCAATCGGGGGTGCGAGGCGAGGGATGGGGCGGGAAGGCCCCAACGGCTAGACGGAAGAGGCTTCAGGGCCGCCTCGGAATGGTCCAAGCATCGGACGCGCTTGGGGCGACTACCAGTGACAACCCCTCATCCCGCGATGCGTCCGATACGAAGATGGTTCCAAGGCGGCCGAGGAGCCTCACCGCATAGCAATCGGGGTGCGAGGTGGGGGATGCGGCGAGATGGCCCCAACGGCTAGACGGAAGAGGCCACAGGGCCGCGTCGGAATAGTCCAAGCATCGGACGCGCTTGGGGCGACTACCAGTGACAACCCCTTATCCCGCGATGCGTCCGATACGAAGATAGTTCCAAGGCGGCCGAGGAGCCTCACCGCATAGCAATCCGGGTGCGAGGTGGGGGATGCGGCGAGATGGCCCCAACGGCTAGACGGAAGAGGCTGCAGGGCCGCCTCGGAATAGTCCAAGCATCGGACGCGCTTGGGGCGACTACCAGTGACAACCCCTTATCCCGCGATGCTTCCGATACGAAGACAGTTCCAAGGCGGCCGAGGAGCCTCACCGCATAGCAATGGGGGTGCGAGGTGAGGGATGCGGCGAGATGGCCCCAACGGCTAGACGGAAGAGGCCACAGGGCCGCCTCGGAATAGTCCAAGCATCGGACGCGCTTGGGGCGACTACCAGTGACAACCCCTTATCCCGCGATGCATCCGATACGAAGATAGTTCCCAGGCGGCCGAGGAGCCTCACCGCATAGCAATCGGGGTGCGAGGCGAGGGATGCGGCGAGATGGCCCCAAAGGGTAGACGGAAGAGGCTGCGGGGCCGCCTCGGAATAGTCCAAGCATCGAACGCGCTTGGGGCGACTACCACTGCCAACCCCTTATCCCGCGATGCGTCCGATACACAGATAGTTCCGAGGCGGCCGAGGAGCTGGGGGATGCGGCGAGATGGCCCCAACGGCTAGACGGAAGAGGCTGCAGGGCCGCCTCGGAATAGTCCAAGCATCGGACGCGCTTGGGGCGACTACCAGTGACAACCCCTTATCCCGCGATGCGTCCGATACACAGATAGTTCCGAGGCGGCCAAGGAGCCTCACCGCATAGCAATCGTGGTGCGAGGTGGGGGATGCAGCGAGATGGCCCCAACGGCTAGACGGAAGAGGCTGCAGGGCCGCCTCGGAATGGTCCAAGCATCGGACGCGCTTGGGGCGACTACCACTGCCAACCCCTTATCCCGCGATGCGTCCGATACACAGATAGTTCCAAGGCGGCCGAGGAGCCTCACCGAATAGCAATCGGGGTGCGAGGCGAGGGATGCGGCGAGAAAGCCCCAACGGCTAGAGGGAAGAGGCTTCAGGTCCGCCTCGGAATGGTCCAAGCATCGGACGCGCTTGGGGCGACTACCAGTGACAACCCCTTATCCCGCGACGCGTCCGATACACAGATAGTTCCAAGGCGGCCGAGGAGCCTCACCGCATAGCAATCGGGGTGCGAGGCGAGGGATGCGGCGAGAAGGACCCAACGGCTAGACGGAAGAGGCTTCAGGGCCGCCTCAGAATGGTCCAAGCATCGGACGCGCTTGGGGCGACTACCAGTGACAACCCCTTATCCCGCGACGCGTCCGATACACAGATAGTTCCAAGGCGGCCGAGGAGCCTCACCGCATAGCAATCGGGGTGCGAGGCGAGGGATGCGGCGAGAAGGACCCAACGGCTAGACGGAAGAGGCTTCAGGTCCGCCTCGGAATGGTCCAAGCATCGGACGCGCTTGGGGCGACTACCAGTGACAACCCCTTATCCCGCGACGCGTCCGATACACAGATAGTTCCAAGGCGGCCGAGGAGCCTCACCGCATAGCAATCGGGGCGAGGCGAGGGATGCGGCGAGAAGGACCCAACGGCTAGACGGAAGAGGCTTCAGGGCCGCCTCGGAATGGTCCAAGCATCGGACGCGCTTGGGGCGACTACCAGTGACAACCCCTTATCCCGCGATGCGTCCGATACACAGATAGTTCCAAGGCGGCCGAGGAGCCTCACCGCATAGCAATCGGGGTGCGAGGCGAGGGATGCGGCGAGAAGGACCCAACGGCTAGACGGAAGAGGCTTCAGGGCCGCCTCGGAATGGTCCAAGCATCGGTCGCGCTTGGGGCGACTACCAGTGACAACCCCTTATCCCGCGACGCGTCCGATACACAGATAGTTCCAAGGCGGCCGAGGAGCCTCACCGCATAGCAATCGGGGTGCGAGGCGAGGGATGCGGCAAGAAGGACCCAACGGCTAGACGGAAGAGGCTTCAGGGCCGCCTCGGAATGGTCCAAGCATCGGACGCGCTTGGGGCGACTACCAGTGACAACCCCTTATCCCGCGACGCGTCCGATACACAGATAGTTCCAAGGCGGCCGAGGAGCCTCACCGCATAGCAATCGGGGTGCGAGGCGAGGGATGCGGCGAGAAGGACCCAACGGCTAGACGGAAGAGGCTTCAGGTCCGCCTCGGAATGGTCCAAGCATCGGACGCGCTTGGGGCGACTACCAGTGACAACCCCTTATCCCGCGACGCGTCCGATACACAGATAGTTCCAAGGCGGCCGAGGAGCCTCACCGCATAGCAATCGGGGTGCGAGGCGAGGGATGCGGCGAGAAGGACCCAACGGCTAGACGGAAGAGGCTTCAGGGCCGCCTCGGAATGGTCCAAGCATCGGACGCGCTTGGGGCGACTACCAGTGACAACCCCTTATCCCGCGACGCGTCCGATACACAGATAGTTCCAAGGCGGCCGAGGAGCCTCACCGCATAGCAATCGGGGTGCGAGGCGAGGGATGCGGCGAGAAGGACCCAACGGCTAGACGGAAGAGGCTTCAGGGCCGCCTCGGAATGGTCCAAGCATCGGACGCGCTTGGGGCGACTACCAGTGACAACCCCTTATCCCGCGATGCGTCCGATACACAGATAGTTCCAAGGCGGCCGAGGAGCCTCACCGCATAGCAATCGGGGTGCGAGGCGAGGGATGCGGCGAGAAGGACCCAACGGCTAGACGGAAGAGGCTTCAGGGCCGCCTCGGAATGGTCCAAGCATCGGACGCGCTTGGGGCGACTACCAGTGACAACCCCTTATCCCGCGACGCGTCCGATACACAGATAGTTCCAAGGCGGCCGAGGAGCCTCACCGCATAGCAATCGGGGTGCGAGGCGAGGGATGCGGCGAGAAGGACCCAACGGCTAGACGGAAGAGGCTTCAGGGCCGCCTCGGAATGGTCCAAGCATCGGACGCGCTTGGGGCGACTACCAGTGACAACCCCTTATCCCGCGACGCGTCCGATACACAGATAGTTCCAAGGCGGCCGAGGAGCCTCACCGCATAGCAATCGGGGTGCGAGGCGAGGGATGCGGCGAGAAGGACCCAACGGCTAGACGGAAGAGGCTTCAGGGCCGCCTCGGAATGGTCCAAGCATCGGACGCGCTTGGGGCGACTACCAGTGACAACCCCTTATCCCGCGACGCGTCCGATACACAGATAGTTCCAAGGCGGCCGAGGAGCCTCACCGCATAGCAATCGGGGTGCGAGGCGAGGGATGCGGCGAGAAGGACCCAACGGCTAGACGGAAGAGGCTTCAGGGCCGCCTGGGAATGGTCCATGCATCGCACGCGCTTGGGGCGACTACCAGTGACAACCCCTTATCCCGCGACGCGTCCGATACACAGATAGTTCCAAGGCGGCCGAGGAGCCTCACCGCATAGCAATCGGGGTGCGAGGCGAGGGATGCGGCGAGAAGGACCCAACGGCTAGACGGAAGAGGCTTCAGGGCCGCCTCGGAATGGTCCAAGCATCGGACGCGCTTGGGGCGACTACCAGTGACAACCCCTTATCCCGCGACGCGTCCGATACACAGATAGTTCCAAGGCGGCCGAGGAGCCTCACCGCATAGCAATCGGGGTGCGAGTCGAGGGATGCGGCGAGAAGGACCCAACGGCTAGACGGAAGAGGCTTCAGGGCCGCCTCGGAATGGTCCAAGCATCGGACGCGCTTGGGGCGACTACCAGTGACAACCCCTTATCCCGCGATGCGTCTGATACACAGATAGTTCCAAGGCGGCCGAGGAGCCTCACCGCATAGCAATCGGGTGTGCGAGGCAAGGGATGCGGCGAGAAGGACCCAACGGCTAGACGGAAGAGGCTTCAGGGCCGCCTCGGAATGGTCCAAGCATCGGACGCGCTTGGGGCGACTACCGTTGCCAACCCCTTATCCCGCGATGCGTCTGATACACAGATAGTTCCGAGGCGGCCGAGGAGCCTCACCGCATAGCAATCGGGTTGCGAGGCAGATTATTGGGAAGGGAACCCCCTGGGATGCGGCTCAAGCAGTGCCCAAAGGGACTGGAATGCGGAATCACATCGAGAGACCCAAATGCTATACGAGGGCTCAAATCGAATTATCGATTTGGCCACGACATGGACGCATCGGAACGACTACCTTTGCCGAACCACTCGCAATTGCATCCATACCGAAACCAATAGACATTTCCGTTAGAGCCCTCGCATAGCATTCGGGAATCTCGCATGCCCCTCTAAATCGACCAATGCTGGCGCTCAACGAAAATCCGAGCGCTACCACCGTTCGAGCGCCAGCATTGGTCGAGTTAGAGGGGCACGGGGGAGAATGCTCCAGTCAACACCTCCCCTATATAAGTTATTTGTCCGATTCTCGCACAACCGTAGTCTGCCTCGTCGAATCAAACAACGGTCCCAGATTCCGACTTCCGTTCCGTAGAGACCCAAAAGCTAGATGGAGGCTCGCAAGAAAGAGAGTCGGCGCATAGCAATCGGGTTTCTCGAACGTTTAGGGACCGAGCTCACTTGCGGATAGGGCAAAATCCGCCAAGCAACCCAAAAGCTAGACGGGGGCTCGAATCGAATCGCCTAGGCGGCCACAACAACGACGTGTTGGATCGACTACCAGTGCCAAACCATTCAGCAAGACTAGTCTGTGTCGAGGCCGGATAGAGATTCTCAGAGAGCGCCCGTATAGCATTTAGGAGACCTGCCGCGTCCCTCACACTCGACAAATGGTGGTGCACGTTTATAAATCCGAGCGATCCCAACCCTTTCAAGCACCAACATCGGTCGAGATAGAGGGGCACGGAGGGGGCTGCGTGAGACAACACAGTCCCCTATATAAGTTATTTGTCCGATTCTCACACATCCGAAGAATGGTCATCAAATCGGACAACAGCCCAAACTTCCGACTTCCGTCCCAGAAAGCCCAAGAGCTATCTAAAACGTTCATGGCCGGAACTCGATCGCGGCTATACCAGTCCGCCAAGCAACCCAAAAGCTAGACTGGAGCTCTAGTCGAATCACCTCTGTGGCCATTGCAAGGACGTGTTGGAGCGACTACCATTGCCGAACCATTCCGCAGGTCGAGTCCATACCAAGGCCGCATAGAGATTCACGATGAGCTCCTGCATAGCAATCAGGAGACTTGCCGTGTCCATCACAATCGATAAATCCTGGTGCAAGATTTTTGCATCCGAGCGCTCCAACCAGTCGAGCACCAGCATCAATCGACATAAACGGGCACGGGGGGAGGATGCTCGAGAACACTACCTCCCCTATATAAGTTATTTGTCCGATTCTCAAGCAGCCGAAGTCTGGTCATCGAATCGGGTCAAAGACCACAACTTCCGACTTTACCCACAATGCAAGTCATCGAATCGAACATCGGCCCCCGAGTCGGACTCCATGCGTATGTCAGGTCATCGGACCCAAATTCCGCCTTCCTGCGCATGGCGGGCCATCAATATCAACTCGGTCATCGGACCCAAACTCCGCCTTTCTGCGCATGGCACGCCTTCAAATCGGTCATCGGACCCAAATTCCGCCTTCCTGTGCATGGCGGGCCATCAACATCAACTCGGTCATCGGACCCAAATTCCGCCTTTCTGCGCATGGCACGCCATCAACTCGGTCATCGGACCCAAATTCCGCCTTCCTGCGCATGGCAGGTCATCGGACACAAATTCAGACCTCGCCAATATGCCTACGTATCGAATCGGTCATCGGACCCAACTTCCGACTTCATCCATACTGTAGGGTCTTTGAGGTTGGCGCGGTGCGCTCAACCCGGGGAGTCGACCCATCGAAGCATACACCTCCCCTATATAAGCTATTTGTCCGATTCCCACACCTGTGTAGTTTGCACCTCTGACCAGGACATCGACCCCAACTTCCGAACTCGACTGCAACGACGGCACCAGCGCCTTGGTGCGCACCTTGCGACGCACAGTCCCAACATTCGCCTTCCTGCACATGGCAGGTCATCGGACCCAAATTCCGACCTCGCGAGTATGCCTACATATCGAATCGGTCATCGGACACAACTTCCGACTTCATCCATACCGTAGGGTCTTTGAGGTTGGCGCGGTGCGCTCAACCCGGGGAGTCGACCCAACGAAGCATACACCTCCCCTATATAAGCTATTTGTCCGATTCCCACACCTGTGTAGTTTGCACCTCCGATCAGGACATCGACCCCAACTTCCGAACTCGCCTGCAACGACCGAACCAGCGCCTTGGTGCGCACCTTGCAACGCACAGTGCCAACATTCGCCTTCCTGCACATGGCAGGTCATCGGACCCAAATTCCGACCTCGCGAGTATGCCTACATATCGAATCGGTCATCGGACCCAACTTCCGACTTCATCCATACCGTAGGGTCTTTGAGGTTGGCGCGGTGCGCTCAACCCGGGGAGTCGACCCAACGAAGCATACACCTCCCCTATATAAGCTATTTGTCCGATTCCCACACCTGTGTAGCTTGCACCTCCGATCAGGACATCGACCCCAACTTCCGAACTCGACTAAAAAGACCGCACCAGCACCTTGGTGTGCACCTTGCAACGCACAGTGCCAACATTCGCCTTCCTGCACATGGCAGGTCATCGGACCCAAATTCCGACCTCATGAGCATACCTACTAATCGAATCGGTCATCGGACCCAACTTCCGACTTCATCCATACCGTAGGGTCTTTGAGGTTGGCGCGGTGCGCTCAACCTGGGGAGTCGACCCATCGAAGCATACACCTCCCCTATATAAGCTATTTGTCCGATTCCGACACCTGTGTAGTTTGCACCTCCGCTCAGGACATCGACCCCAACTTCCGAACTCGCCTGCAACGACCGAACCAGCGCCTTGGTGCGCACCAAAAGTGCGCACTTTTGGAGGGCACTTTTGTGCGCTCCAAAGGTGCGCACTTTTGGAGGGCACTTTTGTGCGCTCCAAAGGTGCGCACTTTTGGAGGGCACTTTTTGGAGGGCACTTTTGTGCGCTCCAAAGGTGCGCACTTTTGGAGGGCACTTTTTGGAGGGCACTTTTCTGCGCTCCAAAGGTGCGCACTTTTGGAGGGCACTTTTTGGAGGGCACTTTTCTGCGCTCCAAAGGTGCGCACTTTTGGAGGGCACTTTTTGGAGGGCACTTTTCTGCGCTCCAAAGGTGCGCACTTTTGGAGGGCACTTTTGTGCACTCCAAAGGTGCACACTTTTGGAGGGCACTTTTTGGAGGGCACTTTTCTGCACTCCAAAGGTGCGCACTTTTGGAGGGCACTTTTTGGAGGGCACTTTTGTGCGCTCCAAAGGTGCGCACTTTTGGAGGGCACTTTTTGGAGGGCACTTTTGTGCGCTCCAAAGGTGCGCACTTTTGGAGGGCACTTTTGTGCACTCCAAAGGTGCGCACTTTTGGAGGGCACTTTTCCTGCGCTCCAAAGGTGCACACCTAGGTGAGCACCTTCGACCACACCTTGTAGCACACCAAACTCTGACTTTCGACTTCATCCGCAATGCAGGGTCTTTGAGGTTGGCGCAATGCGCACAACCAGGGGAGTCGACCCATCAAACCCAACACCTCCCCTATATAAGCTATTTGTCTGATTCTCATACATGCGTAGCCTGCAGGAGCAATTAGGACATCGACCCCAACTTTCGGCTTCTAAACGAAAACAAGGTCTTTGAGGTTGGTGTAATGCGAACAACTAGGGGAGTCAACCCATCAAACCCAACACCTCCCCTATATAAGCTATTTGTCTGATTCTCATACATGTGTAGTCTACAGGAGCAATTAGGACATCGACCCCAACTTTTGACTTCTTAACGAAAACAAGGTCTTTGAGGTTGACGTAATGCGCACAACCAGGGGAGTCGACCCATCAAACCCAACACCTCCCCTATATAAGCTATTTGTCCGATTCTCATACATGTGTAGCCTACAGGAGCCATTAGGACATTGACCCCAACTTTTGACTTCTTAACGAAAACAAGGTCTTTGAGGTTGGCGTAATGCGCACAACCAAGGGAGTTGACCCATCAAACCCAACACCTCCCCTATATAAGCTATTTGTCTGATTCTCATACATGTGTAGCCTGCAACAACGATTAGGACATCCACCCCAACTTCTGAATTCGTCTGCGTTGACCGCACCAAAGGTGCACGCCTTGGTGCTCACCAAAATCCGACTTCCGACTTCTTCTGCTATGCGGGGTCTTTGAGGTTGGCGCAGTGCGCACAACCAGGGGAGTCAACCCACCGAATGCAACACCTCCCCTATATAAGCTATTTGTCTGATTCTCATACATGCGTAGACTGCAGCAATGATTAGGACATCCACCCCAACTTTTGACTTCTTAAACAAGACAGGGTCTTTGAAGTTGGTGCAGTGCACACAACCAGGGGAGTCGACCCATCAAACGCAACACCTCCCCTATATAAAGCTATTTGTCCGATTCTCATACGTGTAGTCTGCAGCAGCGATTAGGACATCGACCCCAACTTCCGAATTCGTTTGCATTGACCGCACCAAAGGTGCACGCCTTGGTGTGCACCTTGGAGTGCACTTTGGTGCTCACCTCGGTGCACACTTTGGTGTGCACCTCGGTGTGCACCAAAGGTGCGCACCTTGGAGCGCACCAAAGGTGTACACTTTGGAGCGCACCACATAGGGTCTTTGAGAGGTTGGCGCAGTGCGCACACCAAGGTGGGTGTTGAGGTGCGTGCCGAGGTGGGTGGGTGCTAGGGTGCGCTCCATGGTGGGTGCCAGGGTGGGTGCGTGCTAGGGTGGATTCCAAAGAGGGTCATAGGGTGGGTGCCAAGGTGGGTTGGTGATATAGTGGGTTCAAAGGTGGGTACTAGGGTGGGTTCCAAGGTGGGTCACAAGTTGGGTGCCAGGATGCGTGGGTGTTAGGTTGGGTGCCAAGGTGGGCTCCTGCGTGGGTGGGTGCTAGGGTGGGTTTCAAGGTGGACGCGAGGGCGGGTGCCAAGGTGGGTAACAAGTTGGGTGTTAGGATGGGTGAGTGCTAGAGTGGGTGCCAAGGTGGGTGGGTGCTAAGGTGGATGCCAAGGTGGTTCACAGGGTGGGTGGGTTCTAGGGTGAGTTCCAAGGTGGGTCACAGGTTTAGTGCTAGGGTGCGTGTCAAGGCGGGTGTCGAGGTGCCTGGGTGCTAGGGTGTGGATGCCAATGTGGGTCATAGGGTGGGTACTAGGGTGGGCTGCAATGTGGGTGCCAAGGTGGGTAACATGCTCGGTTGGTTCTAAATTGGGTGTCAGGGTGGGTGTGCACCCACCTTGCCCGAGGTGGGTGCCAAGGTGCCAGTGTGGGTGGGTGCTAAGGTGGATGCCAAGGTGGGTGAGAAGGTGGGTGATAGGTTGAGTGGTAGGATGGGTGGGTGCCAAGATGGGTCACAGGGTGGGTGCAAGGGTGGGTAGGTGCTAGGGTTGGTGTCAGGGTGGGTGGGTGCTAGGTTGGGTTCCAAGGTGGGTGCGAGGGTGAGTGTCAAGGTGGGTCACAGGTTAGGTGCTAGGATGGGTGAGTGCTAGGGTGCAAAGGTGCCAGGGTGGGTGCTAGGATGGGTCGATGCTAGGGTGAGTGGCAAGGTGGGTCCACAAGTGTCAAGGTGGGTGCCGAGGTGGGTGCCAACTTGGGTTCCAAGGTGGGTGCCAAGTGGGCGACTGCTATGGTGGATGCCAAGGTGGGTCACGGGGTGGGTGCCAAGTTGCTAGGTTGTGTTCCAAGGTGGGTGCCAACGTGGCTGCTAGGGTGCGTGGGTTAAAGGGTGTGTCACAACGTGGGTGCCAGGATGGGTGCGCACCCACACTGGCCAAGACGGGTGCAAGGTTGGGTTCCAAGCCCGGTCACAGGCTGGGTGCTAGGATGGGTGGGTGCCAAGGTGGGCACCAGGGTGGGTGCACCCACCCTGGCCAAGGTGGGTCACGGGGTGGGTCCTAGGGTGGGTAACAGGGTGGGTACTAAGGTGCGTGCCAAGGTGGGTCATGGGGTGGGTGCCAAGGTGGGCACCAGGGTGGGTGTGCACCAACCCTAGCCAGGGTAGGTCACGGGGTGGTTGTCGGGGTGGGCGTCAAGGAGCCAAGGTGGGTGGCAAGTAGCCAAGTTGCGTGCCAAGGTGGGTGTCGGGGTGGGTGCCAAGGATCCAAGGTGGGTGCCAAGGAACCAAGGTGGGTGTCTGGGTGGGTGCCGAGGTGGGAGCCAGGGTGGGTCCCAAGGTGAGTGCAAAGGTGGGTGCCAGGGTCAAGGTGAGTGCCAATGTGGGTTCCAAGGTGCCAGGGTCAGGGTGAGTGCCAATGTGGGTTCAAAGGTGCTAAGTTGGGTGCGAGGTTGGGTGCGAGGGTGGGTGGGTGCCAAGGTGTGCTAGGTGGAAGCCCGGGTGGGTCGGCATCCCATGGGTGTCGAGTTGGGTGCCTGATGGGTGCTTCTTGTCAAGTTTTAGTCGTCGGGACTCATTTCGAGCCTTAGAGGTCGTTTCTTGTCCGGTTGCCCTGTCTTCGACCTGGGAACCCAATTTTGGTCCTCGGGTCCCATTTTTTTTTGTCTCGCATCCCACTTTTGGCCTGTGGCCTTTTCGGGGTCGATTCTCGTTTTGGGCATCAGAGCATGTTTCTTCTCCTAAAACCCAATATTTGTTTATTAAGTCTCGGAACACATTTTTGTTCTCGTGGACCCATCATGGGTCTTGGAACGCATTTGTGGTCCTTGGGTCCCATTTTGCATCCCGAAACTTGTGTTTTGGTGCTTGATCCCTATTTTGGGTGCCCACCTTGCACCAAGTGCGCACCCGGGGCAAACCGAGCGCCTTGGTGCACCGGGGCAAGATCGAGCGTGCACCCGAGGCGCCCCGAACATGCACCAAGGTGCACTCGGCCCACATGTGAGCGCAGGTCGTTGCGCCCGAGGTGGTGTGTGGGCACCGCGTTGCAGACGGGACACTGCACGCACACGACGCCCCGTCCAGGTGCACGCACGTAGGCCGGGCCGGGTGCACACCCGACGCCCTAGCAAGGTGCGCGCACCCGGGCAGGGCTCACACTTGGCGAACGGGGCGCACTTCGCGAGGGAGGGTGTGCACCTCGACGGGGGTGGGTGGCCGGGGTGGATTCGCACGTGGGTCGCGGTTTGCTAAGTACACACTGCGACAAGCTCATAACGGGTGCGATCATACCAGCGTTAGTGCACCGGATCCCATCAGAACTCCGCAGTTAAGCGCGCTTGGGCCGGAGTAGTACTAGGATGGGTGACCTCCCGGGAAGTCCCGGTGTTGCACCCTTTCTTAGTTTTTCGCCGGGCGTCGCAATGCTATTTGAATAAACCTTTTGCCCGTTTGCGTTCTCGTCGGGGCCGGGCCGGGCCGGGGTGCGCTGCCCGCACTACCGCGCGCGCGGGGGGCGACACCGAGCGCGCACCCGAGGCGCCCCGAGCACACAGGCCACGGTGCAACCCGGGCGTTGTGCGCGCACCCCGGTGCGCCCGAGGTGCTGCGCGCGCACCCAGGTGAAATCGGTGTGCACCTCGGCCAGTGCGCGCTCGGTCGAGTCGCGCACGTTGGCCAAGGTGCACGGTGATGTTTCTTACTCTAAGGTTCCGCACCAGACGCCCGGGACAGGTGAGCGAAGCTGGGCGGGGCCGGGTGCGCGGCCGGGGCAGGTGCACGCAGCTGGAGAGAGCTTTGGAGCACACCAGAGGTGCGCACCTTGGAGCACACTTCGGAGCGCACCAATGATGCGCTCCATTCAAAAGTTTCCTGAAAAGGCAAAAAAAGTTGAGATTATAGAATTTCCCACTTGAGAGATTGTAAAAAAAAAAAATTTAAAATGAAGGAAACGCGGGTGCCAAGGTGTGCGCGCCCGGGTGCGCAGCCCAGCCAAGGTGTGCGCACCAAGGCGCCCACCCTGGCGAAGGTGCACGCAAGGTGCGCACCCGAGGCAAACCGGACAATTAACCCAACTTTCGACTTCGCGCGCACCTGCGCACCTTGGAGCGCACTTCGGAGCGCTCCTTGTTGCGCACCAATCTTGGGCACCTCGGAGTGCACCATGGCGCCCACCAAGGTGCGCACCCGGGGCAAACCGAGCTCCGACTTCGTGCGCACCTTGGAGCGCACGAAAGGTGCGCACCATGGCGCCCACCAAGGTGCGCAGCCCAGCCAAGGCGTGCGCATCAAGGTGCGCACCCTGGCGAAGGTGCGCACCCGGGGCAAACCGAGCTCCGACTTCGTGCGCACCTTGGAGCGCACAAAGGGTGCGCAACCCAGCCAAGGTGTGCGCACCCCGGGCAAACCGAGCTCCGAATCGTGCGCACCTTGGAGCACACTTCGGAGCCCTCCTTGGTGCGCACCGATGTTGCGCACCTCGGAGCGCACCCGGGGAAAACAATGCAATTAACCCGACTTTCGACTTCGTGGGCACCTCGGAGCGCTCTCGGGTTCGCACCTCGGAGCACACCGAGGTGCGCACCTTTGATGCGCTGCCTTCACCAATTTCCAGAAAAGGCAAGAAAACATTGAGAAGGTGTGCGCACCGAGGTGCCCACCCTGGCGAAGGTGCACGCGAGGTGCGCACCCGGGGCAAACCGGGCTCCGACTTCGTGCACGCCATGCTGCGCACCTTGGAGGGCCATGGTGCGCACCTTGGAGCACACTTCGGAGCGCTCAATGGTGCCCAACCCAGCCAAGGTGCCCACCGCGGCGAAGGTGCACGCGAGGTGCGCACCCGGGGCAAACCGGGCTCCGACTTCGTGCACGCCGCACCTTGGAGCACACTTCGGAGCGCTCCTTGGTGCGCACCAGGGCGCGCAACCCAGCCGAGGTGCCCACCCCGGCGAAGGTGCACGCGGGGTGCGCACCCGAGGCAAACCGGGCTCCGACTTCGTGCACGCCATGGTGCCCACCGCGGCGAAGGTGCACGCGAGGTGCGCACCCGGGGCAAACCGGGCTCCGACTTCGTGCACGCCGCACCTTGGAGCACACTTCGGAGCGCTCCTTGGTGCGCACCAGGGCGCGCAACCCAGCCGAGGTGCCCACCCCGGCGAAGGTGCACGCGAGGTGCGCACCCGGGGCAAACCGGGCTCCGACTTCGTGCACGCCATGGTGCCCACCGCGGCGAAGGTGCACGCGAGGTGCGCACCCGGGGCAAACCGGGCTCCGACTTCGTGCACGCCGCACCTTGGAGCACACTTCGGAGCGCTCCTTGGTGCGCACCATGGTGCCCACCAGGGCGCGCAACCCCGCCGAAGGTGCACGCGAGGTGCGCACCCGGGGCAAACCGGGCTCCGACTTCGTGCACGCCGCACCTTGGAGCACACTTCGGAGCGCTCCTTGGTGCGCACCAGGGCGCGCAACCCCGCCGAAGGTGCACGCGAGGTGCGCACCCGGGGCAAACCGGGCTCCGACTTCGTGCACGCCATGGTGCGCACCAGGGTGCCCACCGCGGCGAAGGTGCGCACCCGGGGCAAACCGGGCTCCGACTTCGTGCACGCCGCACCTTGGAGCACACTTCGGAGCGCTCCTTGGTGCGCACCAGGGCGCGCAACCCAGCCGAGGTGCCCACCCCGGCGAAGGTGCACGCGAGGTGCGCACCCGGGGCAAACCGGGCTCCGACTTCGTGCACGCCATGGTGCCCACCGCGGCGAAGGTGCGCACCCGGGGCAAACCGGGCTAGGACTTCGTGCACGCCGCACCTTGGAGCACACTTCGGAGCGCTCCTTGGTGCGCACCATGGTGCCCACCAGGCCGCGCAACCCAGCCAAGGTGTGCGCACCAAGGTGCACGCGAGGTGCGCACCCGGGGCAAACCGGGGTCCGGCTTCGTGCACGCCGCACCTTGGAGCACACATCGGGGCGCTCCCGGGTTCGCACCGGCGTTGCGCACCGTGGTGGGCACCTCGGAGCGCACCGTGGTGGGCACCTCGGAGCACACCAAGGTGGGCAGCGAGGTGCGCACCTTTGATGCGATGCCTTCACTAATTTCCATAAAAGGCAAAAGAAAACGAGATTTTAAAATTTCCGTTTTGAAAGATAGTGAGAAAAAGGGAATGCTGGTGCCATCTTGAGCCCGCCCTGGTGCGCAGCCCAGCCAAGGTGTGCGCACCAAGGTGCCCACCCTGGCGAAGGTGCGCGCCCGGGCAATTAACCCAACTTCCAACTTCGCGCGCGCCAGGGTGGGAGCGCACCCAACAACCGGGCCTGGGAAGAGCCAATGCGAGAAACCCCACCAAACGCTCTGACAAAAAAAGAGGGGGCGCTCCAGTAACCCCGCTTCGGAGCGCACCCTGGGCAAACCCAGCCAGGGTGCCCACCCCGGCCAAGGTGCAGGCGAGGTGCGCACCCGGGGCAAACCGGGCTCCGACAACGTGCACGCCGCACCTTGGAGCACACTTCGTAGCGCTCCCGGGTGCGCACCTCAGAGCACACCAAGGTGGGCAGCGAGGTGCGCACCTTTGATGCGCTGCCTTCACTAATTTCCAGAAAAGGCAAAAAAAAGAGGAGATTTTAAAATTTCCGTTTTGAAAGATAGTGAAAAAAACGGAACGCGGGTGCCATCTTGAGCCCGCCCGGGTGCACAGCCCAGGTAAGGTGCCCACCCTGGCAAAGGTGCGCACCCGGGCAATTAACCCTACTTCCGACTTCGTGCGCGCCAGGGTGGCAACCGGGCCTGGGAAGAGCCAATGCGAGAAACCCCACCAAACGCTCCGACAAAAAAAGAGGCGGCGCTCCAATAACCCCGCTTCGGAGCGCAGCCGGGGCAAACCCAGCCAAGGTGCCCACCCCGACGAAGGTGCACGCGAGGTGCGCACCCGGGGCAAACCGGGCTCCGACAACGTGCACGCAGCACCTTGGAGCACACTTCGAAGCACTCCCGGGTGCCCACCGGCGTTGCGCACCGTGGTGGGCAGCGAGGTGCGCACCTTTGATGCGCTGCCTTCACTAATTTCCAGAAAAGGCAAAAAAAAATGAGATTTTAAAATTTCCGTTTTGAAAGATAGTGAAAAAAACGGAACGCGGGTGCCATCTTGAGCCCGCCCTGGTGCGCAGCCCAGGCAAGGCATGCGCACCAAGGTGCCCACCCGCGGTGCACACCCGGGGCAAACCGGGCTCCGACTTCGTGCAGGCCGCACCTTGGAGCACACTTCGGAGCGCTCCTTGGTGCGCACCATGGTGCCCACCAGGGCGCACCCGGGGCAAACCGGGCTCCGACTTCGTGCACGCCGCACCTTGGAGCACACATCGGAGCGCTCCCAGGTTCGCACCAGCGTTGCGCACCTTTGATGCGCTGCCTTCACTAATTTCCAGAAAAGGCAAAAAAAAACGATATTTTAAAATTTCCGTTCTGAAAGATAGTGAAAAAAACGGAACGCGGGTGCCATCTTGAGCCCTTCCTGGTGCGCAGCCCAGGCAAGTTGTGCGCACCAAGGTGCCCACCCTGGCGGAGGTGCGCGCCCGGGGCAAACCGGGCTCCGACTTCGTGCACTGCATGGTGCCCACCAAGGCGCGCAACCCAGCCAAGGTGCCCACCGCAGCGAAGGTGCACGCGAGGTGCGCACCCGAGGTGCACACCCGGGGCAAACCGAGCTCCGACTTCGTGCACGCCGCACCTTGGAGCACACTTCAGAGCGCTCCTTGGTGCGCACCAGGGCGCGCAACCCAGCCAAGGTGCTCACCCCGGCGAAGGTGCACGCGAGGTGCGCACCCGGGGCAAGCCGGGCTCGGACTTCGTGCACGCCGCACCTTGGAGCACACATCGGAGCGCTCCCGGGTTCGCACCAGCATTGCGCACCTTTGATGCGCTGCCTTCACTAATTTCCAGAAAAGGCAAAAAAAAAAAAAAAAACGAGATTTTAAAATTTCCGTTTTGAAAGATAGTGAAAAAAACGGAACGCGGGTGCCATCTTGAGCCCGCCCTGGTGTGCAGCCCAGGCAAGTTGTGCGCACCAAGGCACCCACCCTGGCCAAGGTGGGTCACGGGGTGGGTCCTAGGGTGGGTAACGGGGTGGGTACTAAGGTGCGTGCCAAGGTGGGTCATGGGGTGGGTGCCAAGGTGGGCACCAGGGTGGGTGTGCACCAACCCTAGCCAGGGTAGGTCACGGGGTGGTTGTCGGGGTGGGCGTCAAGGAGCCAAGGTGGGTGGCAAGTAGCCAAGTTGCGTGCCAAGGTGGGTGTCGGGGTGGGTGCCAAGGATCCAAGGTGGGTGCCAAGGAACCAAGGTGGGTGTCTGGGTGGGTGCCGAGGTGGGAGCCAGGGTGGGTCCCAAGGTGAGTGCAAAGGTGGGTGCCAGGGTCAAGGTGAGTGCCAATGTGGGTTCCAAGGTGCCAGGGTCAGGGTGAGTGCCAATGTGGGTTCAAAGGTGCTAAGTTGGGTGCGAGGTTGGGTGCGAGGGTGGGTGGGTGCCAAGGTGTGCTAGGTGGAAGCCCGGGTGGGTCGGCATCCCATGGGTGTCGAGTTGGGTGCCTGATGGGTGCTTCTTGTCAAGTTTTAGTCGTCGGGACTCATTTCGAGCCTTAGAGGTCGTTTCTTGTCCGGTTGCCCTGTCTTCGACCTGGGAACCCAATTTTGGTCCTCGGGTCCCATTTTTTTTTGTCTCGCATCCCACTTTTGGCCTGTGGCCTTTTCGGGGTCGATTCTCGTTTTGGGCATCAGAGCATGTTTCTTCTCCTAAAACCCAATATTTGTTTATTAAGTCTCGGAACACATTTTTGTTCTCGTGGACCCATCATGGGTCTTGGAACGCATTTGTGGTCCTTGGGTCCCATTTTGCATCCCGAAACTTGTGTTTTGGTGCTTGATCCCTATTTTGGGTGCCCACCTTGCACCAAGTGCGCACCCGGGGCAAACCGAGCGCCTTGGTGCACCGGGGCAAGATCGAGCGTGCACCCGAGGCGCCCCGAACATGCACCAAGGTGCACTCGGCCCACATGTGAGCGCAGGTCGTTGCGCCCGAGGTGGTGTGTGGGCACCGCGTTGCAGACGGGACACTGCACGCACACGACGCCCCGTCCAGGTGCACGCACGTAGGCCGGGCCGGGTGCACACCCGACGCCCTAGCAAGGTGCGCGCACCCGGGCAGGGCTCACACTTGGCGAACGGGGCGCACTTCGCGAGGGAGGGTGTGCACCTCGACGGGGGTGGGTGGCCGGGGTGGATTCGCACGTGGGTCGCGGTTTGCTAAGTACACACTGCGACAAGCTCATAACGGGTGCGATCATACCAGCGTTAGTGCACCGGATCCCATCAGAACTCCGCAGTTAAGCGCGCTTGGGCCGGAGTAGTACTGGGATGGGTGACCTCCCGGGAAGTCCCGGTGTTGCACCCTTTTTTAGTTTTTCGCCGGGCGTCGCAATGCTATTTGAATAAACCTTTTGCCCGTTTGCGTTCTCGTCGGGGCCGGGCCGGGCCGGGGTGCGCTGCCCGCACTACCGCGCGCGCGGGGGCGACACCGAGCGCGCACCCGAGGCGCCCCGAGCACACAGGCCACGGTGCAACCCGGGCGTTGTGCGCGCACCCCGGTGCGCCCGAGGTGCTGCGCGCGCACCCAGGTGAAATCGGTGTGCACCTCGGCCAGTGCGCGCTCGGTCGAGTCGCGCACGTTGGCCAAGGTGCACGGTGATGTTTCTTACTCTAAGGTTCCGCACCAGACGCCCGGGACAGGTGAGCGAAGCTGGGCGGGGCCGGGTGCGCGGCCGGGGCAGGTGCACGCAGCTGGAGAGAGCTTTGGAGCACACCAGAGGTGCGCACCTTGGAGCACACTTCGGAGCGCACCAATGATGCGCTCCATTCAAAAGTTTCCTGAAAAGGCAAAAAAAGTTGAGATTATAGAATTTCCCACTTGAGAGATTGTAAAAAAAAAAAATTTAAAATGAAGGAAACGCGGGTGCCAAGGTGTGCGCGCCCGGGTGCGCAGCCCAGCCAAGGTGTGCGCACCAAGGCGCCCACCCTGGCGAAGGTGCACGCAAGGTGCGCACCCGAGGCAAACCGGACAATTAACCCAACTTTCGACTTCGCGCGCACCTGCGCACCTTGGAGCGCACTTCGGAGCGCTCCTTGGTGCGCACCAATCTTGGGCACCTCGGAGTGCACCATGGCGCCCACCAAGGTGCGCACCCGGGGCAAACCGAGCTCCGACTTCGTGCGCACCTTGGAGCGCACGAAAGGTGCGCACCATGGCGCCCACCAAGGTGCGCAGCCCAGCCAAGGCGTGCGCATCAAGGTGCGCACCCTGGCGAAGGTGCGCACCCGGGGCAAACCGAGCTCCGACTTCGTGCGCACCTTGGAGCGCACAAAGGGTGCGCAACCCAGCCAAGGTGTGCGCACCCCGGGCAAACCGAGCTCCGAATCGTGCGCACCTTGGAGCACACTTCGGAGCCCTCCTTGGTGCGCACCGATGTTGCGCACCTCGGAGCGCACCCGGGGAAAACAATGCAATTAACCCGACTTTCGACTTCGTGGGCACCTCGGAGCACTCTCGGGTTCGCACCTCGGAGCACACCGAGGTGCGCACCTTTGATGCGCTGCCTTCACCAATTTCCAGAAAAG
>NW_026729169.1:142500-155000 GCF_030272615.1 Cryptomeria japonica
CCGATTACAAGTCGTCGAGTCTGTTACTGGGCGAACACGAGATGCGCACAGGAAATCGATCAGCCCTCACAATGGCCCAAGGCCAGAGATCGGACTGCTACGATTTACCCCAACAATCATCGTGCCACTCTTCGCAGAGAGGTGATAGACGCCAACGAGCCCGCGCATAGCAATCGAGGTGTAAAAAGGGCGTTGAAGGCAGGAAGCCTGGACGAAAGAGGCTACGAGGTCACCTCGAAGCGGTCTAAGAATCGGGCGCACTTGGGGCGACTACCAGTGCCAACCCCTTATCCCGCGGTGCGTCCGACACACAGAAATTTCCAAGGCGGCCAAGGAGCCTCCCCGCATAGCAATCGGGGTGTGAGGTTACGGATGCAGCATTGATAGCAATCGAGGTGGGAGGCGAAGGATGCAGAAGTGAGAGCCGAGGGATGTAGCAGAGATAGCAATCGGGGTGTGTGATGCAGAAGAGATAGCAATCGAGGTGTGCGGTGGGAAGGGCCCAGCAGCCAGAATGCATGAAGCGACGGATGAAGCAGTGATGACAACCGGGCTGTGAGGAGAGGAGGGATGCAGCCAAGAAAGCAATCAGGGCTCGAGGCAAGGGATGCATCAAGGATAGCAATCATGTTGTGAGGCGAGATTCCAAAGGCTAAACGTGAGAGGCTGCAGGGTCGACTCAGAGAGGTCTATGCATGTGAGAGGCTGAAAGCAAGGTCAACTCGGAGCGGTCTATGCATCGGGCGCGCTTGGGGCGACTACCAGTGCCAACCCCTTATCCCGCGACGCGTCCGACAAAGAGAACGTTCCAAGGCGGCAGAGGAGGTTACCAGCCGAAGGATGCAGTAGCAATAACAGGTATAGTTCCGCGGCGGCCGAGAAGACTCACCGCATAGGAATCGGGATGCGAGGCGAGGGATGCGGCGGGAAGGCCCCGACGGCTAAACGGAAGAGGCTGCAGGGCCGCCTCGGAATGGTCCAAGCATCGGACGCGATTGGGACGACTACCAGTGCCAACCCCTTATCCCGCGATGCGTCCGATACACAGATAGTTCCAAGGCGGCCGAGGAGCCTCACCGCATATCAATCGGGGTGCGAGGCGAGGGATGGGGCGGGAAGGCCCCAACGGCTAGACGGAAGAGGCTTCAGGGCCACCTCGGAATGCTCCAAGCATCGGACGCGCTTGGGGCGACTACCAGTGCCAACCCCTTATCCCGCGATGCGTCCGATACACAGATGGTTCCAAGGCGGCCGAGGAGCCTCACCGCATAGCAATCGGGGGTGCGAGGCGAGGGATGGGGCGGGAAGGCCCCAACGGCTAGACGGAAGAGGCTTCAGGGCCGCCTCGGAATGGTCCAAGCATCGGACGCGCTTGGGGCGACTACCAGTGACAACCCCTCATCCCGCGATGCGTCCGATACGAAGATGGTTCCAAGGCGGCCGAGGAGCCTCACCGCATAGCAATCGGGGTGCGAGGTGGGGGATGCGGCGAGATGGCCCCAACGGCTAGACGGAAGAGGCCACAGGGCCGCGTCGGAATAGTCCAAGCATCGGACGCGCTTGGGGCGACTACCAGTGACAACCCCTTATCCCGCGATGCGTCCGATACGAAGATAGTTCCAAGGCGGCCGAGGAGCCTCACCGCATAGCAATCCGGGTGCGAGGTGGGGGATGCGGCGAGATGGCCCCAACGGCTAGACGGAAGAGGCTGCAGGGCCGCCTCGGAATAGTCCAAGCATCGGACGCGCTTGGGGCGACTACCAGTGACAACCCCTTATCCCGCGATGCTTCCGATACGAAGACAGTTCCAAGGCGGCCGAGGAGCCTCACCGCATAGCAATGGGGGTGCGAGGTGAGGGATGCGGCGAGATGGCCCCAACGGCTAGACGGAAGAGGCCACAGGGCCGCCTCGGAATAGTCCAAGCATCGGACGCGCTTGGGGCGACTACCAGTGACAACCCCTTATCCCGCGATGCATCCGATACGAAGATAGTTCCCAGGCGGCCGAGGAGCCTCACCGCATAGCAATCGGGGTGCGAGGCGAGGGATGCGGCGAGATGGCCCCAAAGGGTAGACGGAAGAGGCTGCGGGGCCGCCTCGGAATAGTCCAAGCATCGAACGCGCTTGGGGCGACTACCACTGCCAACCCCTTATCCCGCGATGCGTCCGATACACAGATAGTTCCGAGGCGGCCGAGGAGCTGGGGGATGCGGCGAGATGGCCCCAACGGCTAGACGGAAGAGGCTGCAGGGCCGCCTCGGAATAGTCCAAGCATCGGACGCGCTTGGGGCGACTACCAGTGACAACCCCTTATCCCGCGATGCGTCCGATACACAGATAGTTCCGAGGCGGCCAAGGAGCCTCACCGCATAGCAATCGTGGTGCGAGGTGGGGGATGCAGCGAGATGGCCCCAACGGCTAGACGGAAGAGGCTGCAGGGCCGCCTCGGAATGGTCCAAGCATCGGACGCGCTTGGGGCGACTACCACTGCCAACCCCTTATCCCGCGATGCGTCCGATACACAGATAGTTCCAAGGCGGCCGAGGAGCCTCACCGAATAGCAATCGGGGTGCGAGGCGAGGGATGCGGCGAGAAAGCCCCAACGGCTAGAGGGAAGAGGCTTCAGGTCCGCCTCGGAATGGTCCAAGCATCGGACGCGCTTGGGGCGACTACCAGTGACAACCCCTTATCCCGCGACGCGTCCGATACACAGATAGTTCCAAGGCGGCCGAGGAGCCTCACCGCATAGCAATCGGGGTGCGAGGCGAGGGATGCGGCGAGAAGGACCCAACGGCTAGACGGAAGAGGCTTCAGGGCCGCCTCGGAATGGTCCAAGCATCGGACGCGCTTGGGGCGACTACCAGTGACAACCCCTTATCCCGCGACGCGTCCGATACACAGATAGTTCCAAGGCGGCCGAGGAGCCTCACCGCATAGCAATCGGGGTGCGAGGCGAGGGATGCGGCGAGAAGGACCCAACGGCTAGACGGAAGAGGCTTCAGGTCCGCCTCGGAATGGTCCAAGCATCGGACGCGCTTGGGGCGACTACCAGTGACAACCCCTTATCCCGCGACGCGTCCGATACACAGATAGTTCCAAGGCGGCCGAGGAGCCTCACCGCATAGCAATCGGGGTGCGAGGCGAGGGATGCGGCGAGAAGGACCCAACGGCTAGACGGAAGAGGCTTCAGGGCCGCCTCGGAATGGTCCAAGCATCGGACGCGCTTGGGGCGACTACCAGTGACAACCCCTTATCCCGCGATGCGTCCGATACACAGATAGTTCCAAGGCGGCCGAGGAGCCTCACCGCATAGCAATCGGGGTGCGAGGCGAGGGATGCGGCGAGAAGGACCCAACGGCTAGACGGAAGAGGCTTCAGGGCCGCCTCGGAATGGTCCAAGCATCGGACGCGCTTGGGGCGACTACCAGTGACAACCCCTTATCCCGCGACGCGTCCGATACACAGATAGTTCCAAGGCGGCCGAGGAGCCTCACCGCATAGCAATCGGGGTGCGAGGCGAGGGATGCGGCAAGAAGGACCCAACGGCTAGACGGAAGAGGCTTCAGGGCCGCCTCGGAATGGTCCAAGCATCGGACGCGCTTGGGGCGACTACCAGTGACAACCCCTTATCCCGCGACGCGTCCGATACACAGATAGTTCCAAGGCGGCCGAGGAGCCTCACCGCATAGCAATCGGGGTGCGAGGCGAGGGATGCGGCGAGAAGGACCCAACGGCTAGACGGAAGAGGCTTCAGGTCCGCCTCGGAATGGTCCAAGCATCGGACGCGCTTGGGGCGACTACCAGTGACAACCCCTTATCCCGCGACGCGTCCGATACACAGATAGTTCCAAGGCGGCCGAGGAGCCTCACCGCATAGCAATCGGGGTGCGAGGCGAGGGATGCGGCGAGAAGGACCCAACGGCTAGACGGAAGAGGCTTCAGGGCCGCCTCGGAATGGTCCAAGCATCGGACGCGCTTGGGGCGACTACCAGTGACAACCCCTTATCCCGCGACGCGTCCGATACACAGATAGTTCCAAGGCGGCCGAGGAGCCTCACCGCATAGCAATCGGGGTGCGAGGCGAGGGATGCGGCGAGAAGGACCCAACGGCTAGACGGAAGAGGCTTCAGGGCCGCCTCGGAATGGTCCAAGCATCGGACGCGCTTGGGGCGACTACCAGTGACAACCCCTTATCCCGCGATGCGTCCGATACACAGATAGTTCCAAGGCGGCCGAGGAGCCTCACCGCATAGCAATCGGGGTGCGAGGCGAGGGATGCGGCGAGAAGGACCCAACGGCTAGACGGAAGAGGCTTCAGGGCCGCCTCGGAATGGTCCAAGCATCGGACGCGCTTGGGGCGACTACCAGTGACAACCCCTTATCCCGCGACGCGTCCGATACACAGATAGTTCCAAGGCGGCCGAGGAGCCTCACCGCATAGCAATCGGGGTGCGAGGCGAGGGATGCGGCGAGAAGGACCCAACGGCTAGACGGAAGAGGCTTCAGGGCCGCCTCGGAATGGTCCAAGCATCGGACGCGCTTGGGGCGACTACCAGTGACAACCCCTTATCCCGCGACGCGTCCGATACACAGATAGTTCCAAGGCGGCCGAGGAGCCTCACCGCATAGCAATCGGGGTGCGAGGCGAGGGATGCGGCGAGAAGGACCCAACGGCTAGACGGAAGAGGCTTCAGGGCCGCCTCGGAATGGTCCAAGCATCGGACGCGCTTGGGGCGACTACCAGTGACAACCCCTTATCCCGCGACGCGTCCGATACACAGATAGTTCCAAGGCGGCCGAGGAGCCTCACCGCATAGCAATCGGGGTGCGAGGCGAGGGATGCGGCGAGAAGGACCCAACGGCTAGACGGAAGAGGCTTCAGGGCCGCCTGGGAATGGTCCATGCATCGCACGCGCTTGGGGCGACTACCAGTGACAACCCCTTATCCCGCGACGCGTCCGATACACAGATAGTTCCAAGGCGGCCGAGGAGCCTCACCGCATAGCAATCGGGGTGCGAGGCGAGGGATGCGGCGAGAAGGACCCAACGGCTAGACGGAAGAGGCTTCAGGGCCGCCTCGGAATGGTCCAAGCATCGGACGCGCTTGGGGCGACTACCAGTGACAACCCCTTATCCCGCGACGCGTCCGATACACAGATAGTTCCAAGGCGGCCGAGGAGCCTCACCGCATAGCAATCGGGGTGCGAGTCGAGGGATGCGGCGAGAAGGACCCAACGGCTAGACGGAAGAGGCTTCAGGGCCGCCTCGGAATGGTCCAAGCATCGGACGCGCTTGGGGCGACTACCAGTGACAACCCCTTATCCCGCGATGCGTCTGATACACAGATAGTTCCAAGGCGGCCGAGGAGCCTCACCGCATAGCAATCGGGGTGCGAGGCAAGGGATGCGGCGAGAAGGACCCAACGGCTAGACGGAAGAGGCTTCAGGGCCGCCTCGGAATGGTCCAAGCATCGGACGCGCTTGGGGCGACTACCGTTGCCAACCCCTTATCCCGCGATGCGTCTGATACACAGATAGTTCCGAGGCGGCCGAGGAGCCTCACCGCATAGCAATCGGGTTGCGAGGCAGATTATTGGGAAGGGAACCCCCTGGGATGCGGCTCAAGCAGTGCCCAAAGGGACTGGAATGCGGAATCACATCGAGAGACCCAAATGCTATACGAGGGCTCAAATCGAATTATCGATTTGGCCACGACATGGACGCATCGGAACGACTACCTTTGCCGAACCACTCGCAATTGCATCCATACCGAAACCAATAGACATTTCCGTTAGAGCCCTCGCATAGCATTCGGGAATCTCGCATGCCCCTCTAAATCGACCAATGCTGGCGCTCAACGAAAATCCGAGCGCTACCACCGTTCGAGCGCCAGCATTGGTCGAGTTAGAGGGGCACGGGGGAGAATGCTCCAGTCAACACCTCCCCTATATAAGTTATTTGTCCGATTCTCGCACAACCGTAGTCTGCCTCGTCGAATCAAACAACGGTCCCAGATTCCGACTTCCGTTCCGTAGAGACCCAAAAGCTAGATGGAGGCTCGCAAGAAAGAGAGTCGGCGCATAGCAATCGGGTTTCTCGAACGTTTAGGGACCGAGCTCACTTGCGGATAGGGCAAAATCCGCCAAGCAACCCAAAAGCTAGACGGGGGCTCGAATCGAATCGCCTAGGCGGCCACAACAACGACGTGTTGGATCGACTACCAGTGCCAAACCATTCAGCAAGACTAGTCTGTGTCGAGGCCGGATAGAGATTCTCAGAGAGCGCCCGTATAGCATTTAGGAGACCTGCCGCGTCCCTCACACTCGACAAATGGTGGTGCACGTTTATAAATCCGAGCGATCCCAACCCTTTCAAGCACCAACATCGGTCGAGATAGAGGGGCACGGAGGGGGCTGCGTGAGACAACACAGTCCCCTATATAAGTTATTTGTCCGATTCTCACACATCCGAAGAATGGTCATCAAATCGGACAACAGCCCAAACTTCCGACTTCCGTCCCAGAAAGCCCAAGAGCTATCTAAAACGTTCATGGCCGGAACTCGATCGCGGCTATACCAGTCCGCCAAGCAACCCAAAAGCTAGACTGGAGCTCTAGTCGAATCACCTCTGTGGCCATTGCAAGGACGTGTTGGAGCGACTACCATTGCCGAACCATTCCGCAGGTCGAGTCCATACCAAGGCCGCATAGAGATTCACGATGAGCTCCTGCATAGCAATCAGGAGACT
This sequence comes from Cryptomeria japonica, assembly GCF_030272615.1. NCBI lineage: Eukaryota > Viridiplantae > Streptophyta > Pinopsida > Cupressales > Cupressaceae > Cryptomeria > Cryptomeria japonica. The sequence continues at coordinate 149,247 of NW_026729169.1, forward strand.
TGCCGTGTCCATCACAATCGATAAATCCTGGTGCAAGATTTTTGCATCCGAGCGCTCCAACCAGTCGAGCACCAGCATCAATCGACATAAACGGGCACGGGGGGAGGATGCTCGAGAACACTACCTCCCCTATATAAGTTATTTGTCCGATTCTCAAGCAGCCGAAGTCTGGTCATCGAATCGGGTCAAAGACCACAACTTCCGACTTTACCCACAATGCAAGTCATCGAATCGAACATCGGCCCCCGAGTCGGACTCCATGCGTATGTCAGGTCATCGGACCCAAATTCCGCCTTCCTGCGCATGGCGGGCCATCAATATCAACTCGGTCATCGGACCCAAACTCCGCCTTTCTGCGCATGGCACGCCTTCAAATCGGTCATCGGACCCAAATTCCGCCTTCCTGTGCATGGCGGGCCATCAACATCAACTCGGTCATCGGACCCAAATTCCGCCTTTCTGCGCATGGCACGCCATCAACTCGGTCATCGGACCCAAATTCCGCCTTCCTGCGCATGGCAGGTCATCGGACACAAATTCAGACCTCGCCAATATGCCTACGTATCGAATCGGTCATCGGACCCAACTTCCGACTTCATCCATACTGTAGGGTCTTTGAGGTTGGCGCGGTGCGCTCAACCCGGGGAGTCGACCCATCGAAGCATACACCTCCCCTATATAAGCTATTTGTCCGATTCCCACACCTGTGTAGTTTGCACCTCTGACCAGGACATCGACCCCAACTTCCGAACTCGACTGCAACGACGGCACCAGCGCCTTGGTGCGCACCTTGCGACGCACAGTCCCAACATTCGCCTTCCTGCACATGGCAGGTCATCGGACCCAAATTCCGACCTCGCGAGTATGCCTACATATCGAATCGGTCATCGGACACAACTTCCGACTTCATCCATACCGTAGGGTCTTTGAGGTTGGCGCGGTGCGCTCAACCCGGGGAGTCGACCCAACGAAGCATACACCTCCCCTATATAAGCTATTTGTCCGATTCCCACACCTGTGTAGTTTGCACCTCCGATCAGGACATCGACCCCAACTTCCGAACTCGCCTGCAACGACCGAACCAGCGCCTTGGTGCGCACCTTGCAACGCACAGTGCCAACATTCGCCTTCCTGCACATGGCAGGTCATCGGACCCAAATTCCGACCTCGCGAGTATGCCTACATATCGAATCGGTCATCGGACCCAACTTCCGACTTCATCCATACCGTAGGGTCTTTGAGGTTGGCGCGGTGCGCTCAACCCGGGGAGTCGACCCAACGAAGCATACACCTCCCCTATATAAGCTATTTGTCCGATTCCCACACCTGTGTAGCTTGCACCTCCGATCAGGACATCGACCCCAACTTCCGAACTCGACTAAAAAGACCGCACCAGCACCTTGGTGTGCACCTTGCAACGCACAGTGCCAACATTCGCCTTCCTGCACATGGCAGGTCATCGGACCCAAATTCCGACCTCATGAGCATACCTACTAATCGAATCGGTCATCGGACCCAACTTCCGACTTCATCCATACCGTAGGGTCTTTGAGGTTGGCGCGGTGCGCTCAACCTGGGGAGTCGACCCATCGAAGCATACACCTCCCCTATATAAGCTATTTGTCCGATTCCGACACCTGTGTAGTTTGCACCTCCGCTCAGGACATCGACCCCAACTTCCGAACTCGCCTGCAACGACCGAACCAGCGCCTTGGTGCGCACCAAAAGTGCGCACTTTTGGAGGGCACTTTTGTGCGCTCCAAAGGTGCGCACTTTTGGAGGGCACTTTTGTGCGCTCCAAAGGTGCGCACTTTTGGAGGGCACTTTTTGGAGGGCACTTTTGTGCGCTCCAAAGGTGCGCACTTTTGGAGGGCACTTTTTGGAGGGCACTTTTCTGCGCTCCAAAGGTGCGCACTTTTGGAGGGCACTTTTTGGAGGGCACTTTTCTGCGCTCCAAAGGTGCGCACTTTTGGAGGGCACTTTTTGGAGGGCACTTTTCTGCGCTCCAAAGGTGCGCACTTTTGGAGGGCACTTTTTGGAGGGCACTTTTCTGCGCTCCAAAGGTGCGCACTTTTGGAGGGCACTTTTGTGCACTCCAAAGGTGCACACTTTTGGAGGGCACTTTTTGGAGGGCACTTTTCTGCACTCCAAAGGTGCGCACTTTTGGAGGGCACTTTTTGGAGGGCACTTTTGTGCGCTCCAAAGGTGCGCACTTTTGGAGGGCACTTTTTGGAGGGCACTTTTGTGCGCTCCAAAGGTGCGCACTTTTGGAGGGCACTTTTGTGCACTCCAAAGGTGCGCACTTTTGGAGGGCACTTTTCCTGCGCTCCAAAGGTGCACACCTAGGTGAGCACCTTCGACCACACCTTGTAGCACACCAAACTCTGACTTTCGACTTCATCCGCAATGCAGGGTCTTTGAGGTTGGCGCAATGCGCACAACCAGGGGAGTCGACCCATCAAACCCAACACCTCCCCTATATAAGCTATTTGTCTGATTCTCATACATGCGTAGCCTGCAGGAGCAATTAGGACATCGACCCCAACTTTCGGCTTCTAAACGAAAACAAGGTCTTTGAGGTTGGTGTAATGCGAACAACTAGGGGAGTCAACCCATCAAACCCAACACCTCCCCTATATAAGCTATTTGTCTGATTCTCATACATGTGTAGTCTACAGGAGCAATTAGGACATCGACCCCAACTTTTGACTTCTTAACGAAAACAAGGTCTTTGAGGTTGACGTAATGCGCACAACCAGGGGAGTCGACCCATCAAACCCAACACCTCCCCTATATAAGCTATTTGTCCGATTCTCATACATGTGTAGCCTACAGGAGCCATTAGGACATTGACCCCAACTTTTGACTTCTTAACGAAAACAAGGTCTTTGAGGTTGGCGTAATGCGCACAACCAAGGGAGTTGACCCATCAAACCCAACACCTCCCCTATATAAGCTATTTGTCTGATTCTCATACATGTGTAGCCTGCAACAACGATTAGGACATCCACCCCAACTTCTGAATTCGTCTGCGTTGACCGCACCAAAGGTGCACGCCTTGGTGCTCACCAAAATCCGACTTCCGACTTCTTCTGCTATGCGGGGTCTTTGAGGTTGGCGCAGTGCGCACAACCAGGGGAGTCAACCCACCGAATGCAACACCTCCCCTATATAAGCTATTTGTCTGATTCTCATACATGCGTAGACTGCAGCAATGATTAGGACATCCACCCCAACTTTTGACTTCTTAAACAAGACAGGGTCTTTGAAGTTGGTGCAGTGCACACAACCAGGGGAGTCGACCCATCAAACGCAACACCTCCCCTATATAAAGCTATTTGTCCGATTCTCATACGTGTAGTCTGCAGCAGCGATTAGGACATCGACCCCAACTTCCGAATTCGTTTGCATTGACCGCACCAAAGGTGCACGCCTTGGTGTGCACCTTGGAGTGCACTTTGGTGCTCACCTCGGTGCACACTTTGGTGTGCACCTCGGTGTGCACCAAAGGTGCGCACCTTGGAGCGCACCAAAGGTGTACACTTTGGAGCGCACCACATAGGGTCTTTGAGAGGTTGGCGCAGTGCGCACACCAAGGTGGGTGTTGAGGTGCGTGCCGAGGTGGGTGGGTGCTAGGGTGCGCTCCATGGTGGGTGCCAGGGTGGGTGCGTGCTAGGGTGGATTCCAAAGAGGGTCATAGGGTGGGTGCCAAGGTGGGTTGGTGATATAGTGGGTTCAAAGGTGGGTACTAGGGTGGGTTCCAAGGTGGGTCACAAGTTGGGTGCCAGGATGCGTGGGTGTTAGGTTGGGTGCCAAGGTGGGCTCCTGCGTGGGTGGGTGCTAGGGTGGGTTTCAAGGTGGACGCGAGGGCGGGTGCCAAGGTGGGTAACAAGTTGGGTGTTAGGATGGGTGAGTGCTAGAGTGGGTGCCAAGGTGGGTGGGTGCTAAGGTGGATGCCAAGGTGGTTCACAGGGTGGGTGGGTTCTAGGGTGAGTTCCAAGGTGGGTCACAGGTTTAGTGCTAGGGTGCGTGTCAAGGCGGGTGTCGAGGTGCCTGGGTGCTAGGGTGTGGATGCCAATGTGGGTCATAGGGTGGGTACTAGGGTGGGCTGCAATGTGGGTGCCAAGGTGGGTAACATGCTCGGTTGGTTCTAAATTGGGTGTCAGGGTGGGTGTGCACCCACCTTGCCCGAGGTGGGTGCCAAGGTGCCAGTGTGGGTGGGTGCTAAGGTGGATGCCAAGGTGGGTGAGAAGGTGGGTGATAGGTTGAGTGGTAGGATGGGTGGGTGCCAAGATGGGTCACAGGGTGGGTGCAAGGGTGGGTAGGTGCTAGGGTTGGTGTCAGGGTGGGTGGGTGCTAGGTTGGGTTCCAAGGTGGGTGCGAGGGTGAGTGTCAAGGTGGGTCACAGGTTAGGTGCTAGGATGGGTGAGTGCTAGGGTGCAAAGGTGCCAGGGTGGGTGCTAGGATGGGTCGATGCTAGGGTGAGTGGCAAGGTGGGTCCACAAGTGTCAAGGTGGGTGCCGAGGTGGGTGCCAACTTGGGTTCCAAGGTGGGTGCCAAGTGGGCGACTGCTATGGTGGATGCCAAGGTGGGTCACGGGGTGGGTGCCAAGTTGCTAGGTTGTGTTCCAAGGTGGGTGCCAACGTGGCTGCTAGGGTGCGTGGGTTAAAGGGTGTGTCACAACGTGGGTGCCAGGATGGGTGCGCACCCACACTGGCCAAGACGGGTGCAAGGTTGGGTTCCAAGCCCGGTCACAGGCTGGGTGCTAGGATGGGTGGGTGCCAAGGTGGGCACCAGGGTGGGTGCACCCACCCTGGCCAAGGTGGGTCACGGGGTGGGTCCTAGGGTGGGTAACAGGGTGGGTACTAAGGTGCGTGCCAAGGTGGGTCATGGGGTGGGTGCCAAGGTGGGCACCAGGGTGGGTGTGCACCAACCCTAGCCAGGGTAGGTCACGGGGTGGTTGTCGGGGTGGGCGTCAAGGAGCCAAGGTGGGTGGCAAGTAGCCAAGTTGCGTGCCAAGGTGGGTGTCGGGGTGGGTGCCAAGGATCCAAGGTGGGTGCCAAGGAACCAAGGTGGGTGTCTGGGTGGGTGCCGAGGTGGGAGCCAGGGTGGGTCCCAAGGTGAGTGCAAAGGTGGGTGCCAGGGTCAAGGTGAGTGCCAATGTGGGTTCCAAGGTGCCAGGGTCAGGGTGAGTGCCAATGTGGGTTCAAAGGTGCTAAGTTGGGTGCGAGGTTGGGTGCGAGGGTGGGTGGGTGCCAAGGTGTGCTAGGTGGAAGCCCGGGTGGGTCGGCATCCCATGGGTGTCGAGTTGGGTGCCTGATGGGTGCTTCTTGTCAAGTTTTAGTCGTCGGGACTCATTTCGAGCCTTAGAGGTCGTTTCTTGTCCGGTTGCCCTGTCTTCGACCTGGGAACCCAATTTTGGTCCTCGGGTCCCATTTTTTTTTTGTCTCGCATCCCACTTTTGGCCTGTGGCCTTTTCGGGGTCGATTCTCGTTTTGGGCATCAGAGCATGTTTCTTCTCCTAAAACCCAATATTTGTTTATTAAGTCTCGGAACACATTTTTGTTCTCGTGGACCCATCATGGGTCTTGGAACGCATTTGTGGTCCTTGGGTCCCATTTTGCATCCCGAAACTTGTGTTTTGGTGCTTGATCCCTATTTTGGGTGCCCACCTTGCACCAAGTGCGCACCCGGGGCAAACCGAGCGCCTTGGTGCACCGGGGCAAGATCGAGCGTGCACCCGAGGCGCCCCGA
>NW_026729170.1:0-22500 GCF_030272615.1 Cryptomeria japonica
CAGCCAAGAAAGCAATCAGGGCTCGAGGCAAGGGATGCATCAAGGATAGCAATCATGTTGTGAGGCGAGATTCCAAAGGCTAAACGTGAGAGGCTGCAGGGTCGACTCAGAGAGGTCTATGCATGTGAGAGGCTGAAAGCAAGGTCGACTCGGAGCGGTCTATGCATCGGGCGCGCTTGGGGCGACTACCAGTGCCAACCCCTTATCCCGCGACGCGTCCGACAAAGAGAACGTTCCAAGGCGGCAGAGGAGGTTACCAGCCGAAGGATGCAGTAGCAATAACAGGTATAGTTCCGCGGCGGCCGAGAAGACTCACCGCATAGGAATCGGGATGCGAGGCGAGGGATGCGGCGGGAAGGCCCCGACGGCTAAACGGAAGAGGCTGCAGGGCCGCCTCGGAATGGTCCAAGCATCGGATGCGATTGGGACGACTACCAGTGCCAACCCCTTATCCCGCGATGCGTCCGATACACAGATAGTTCCAAGGCGGCCGAGGAGCCTCACCGCATATCAATCGGGGTGCGAGGCGAGGGATGGGGCGGGAAGGCCCCAACGGCTAGACGGAAGAGGCTTCAGGGCCACCTCGGAATGGTCCAAGCATCGGACGCGCTTGGGGCGACTGCCAGTGCCAACCCCTTATCCCGCGATGCGTCCGATACACAGATGGTTCCAAGGCGGCCGAGGAGCCTCACCGCATAGCAATCGGGGGTGCGAGGCGAGGGATGGGGCGGGAAGGCCCCAACGGCTAGACGGAAGAGGCTTCAGGGCCGCCTAGGAATGGTCCAAGCATCGGACACGCTTGGGGCGACTACCAGTGACAGCCCCCTATCCCGCGATGCGTCCGATACGAAGATGGTTCCAAGGCGGCCGAGGAGCCTCACCGCATAGCAATCGGGGTGCGAGGTGGGGGATGCGGCGAGATGGCCCCAACGGCTAGACGGAAGAGGCCACAGGGCCGCGTCGGAATAGTCCAAGCATCGGACGCGCTTGGGGCGACTACCAGTGACAACCCCTTATCCCGCGATGCGTCCGATACGAAGATAGTTCCAAGGCGGCCGAGGAGCCTCACCGCATAGCAATCGGGGTGCGAGGTGGCGGGGATGCGGCGAGATGGCCCCAACGGCTAGACGGAAGAGGCTGCAGGGCCGCCTCGGAATAGTCCAAGCATCGGACGCGCTTGGGGCCACTACCAGTGACAACCCCTTATCCCGCAATGCGTCCGATACGAAGATAGTTCCAAGGCGGCCGAAGAGCCTCACCGCATAGCAATCGGGGTGCGAGGTGGGGGATGCGGCGAGATGCCCCAACGGCTAGACGGAAGAGGCCACAGGGCCGCCTCGGAATAGTCCAAGCATCGGACGCGCTTGGGGCGACTACCAGTGACAACCCCTTATCCCGCGATGCGTCCGATACGAAGATAGTTCCCAGGCGGCCGAGGAGCCTCACCGCTAGCAATCGGGGTGCGAGGCGAGGGATGCGGCGAGATGGCCCCAAAGGCTAGACGGAAGAGGCTGCAGGGCTGCCTCGGAATAGTCCAAGCATCGGACGCGCTTGGGGCGACTACCACTGCCAACCCCTTATCCCGCGATGCGTCCGATACACAGATAGTTCCGAGGCGGCCGAGGAGGTGGGGGATGCAGCGAGATGGCCCCAACGGCTAGACGGAAGAGGCTGCAGGGCCGCCTCGGAATAGTCCAAGCATCGGACGCGCTTGGGGCGACTACCAGTGACAACCCCTTATCCCGCGATGCGTCCGATACACAGATAGTTCCGAGGCGGCCAAGGAGCCTCACCGCATAGCAATCGTGGTGCGAGGTGGGGGATGCGGCGAGATGGCCCCAACGGCTAGACGGAAGAGGCTGCAGGGCCGCCTCGGAATGGTCCAAGCATCGGATGCGCTTGGGGCGACTACCACTGCCAACCCCTTATCCCGCGATGCGTCCGATACACAGATAGTTCCAAGGCGGCCGAGGAGCCTCACAGCATAGCAATCAGGGTGCGAGGCGAGGGATGCGGCGAGAAAGCCCCAACGGCTAGAGGGAAGAGGCTTTCAGGTCCGCCTCGGAATGGTCCAAGCATCGGACGCGCTTGGGGCGACTACCAGTGACAACCCCTTATCCCGCGACGCGGTCCGATACACAGATAGTTCCAAGGCGGCCGAGGAGCCTCACCGCATAGCAATCGGGGTGCGAGGCGAGGGATGCGGCGAGAAGGACCCAACGGCTACACGGAAGAGGCTTCGGGGCCGCCTCGGAATGGTCCAAGCATCGGACGCGCTTGGGGCGACTACCAGTGACAACCCCTTATCCCGCGACGCGTCCGATACACAGATAGTTCCAAGGCGCGCCGAGGAGCCTCACCGCATAGCAATCGGGGTGCGAGGCGAGGGATGCGGCGAGAAGGGACCCAACGGCTACACGGAAGAGGCTTCGGGGCCGCCTCGGAATGGTCCAAGCATCGGACGCGCTTGGGGCGACTACCAGTGACAACCCCTTATCCCGCGACGCGTCCGATACACAGATAGTTCCAAGGCGGCCGAGGAGCCTCACCGCATAGCAATCGGGGTGCGAGGCGAGGGATGCGGCGAGAAGGACCCAACGGCTAGACGGAAGAGGCTTCGGGTCCGCCTCGGAATGGTCCAAGCATCGGACGCGCTTGGGGCGACTACCAGTGACAACCCCTTATCCCGCGACGCGTCCGATACACAGATAGTTCCAAGGCGGCCGAGGAGCCTCACCGCATAGCAATCGGGGTGCGAGGCGAGGGATGCGGCGAGAAGGACCCAACGGCTAGACGGAAGAGGCTTCGGGTCCGCCTCGGAATGGTCCAAGCATCGGACCGCTTGGGGCGACTACCAGTGACAACCCCTTATCCCGCGACGCGTCCGATACACAGATAGTTCCAAGGCGGCCGAGGAGCCTCACCGCATAGCAATCGGGGTGCGAGGCGAGGGATGCGGCGAGAAGGACCCAACGGCTAGACGGAAGAGGCTTCGGGTCCGCCTCGGAATGGTCCAAGCATCGGACGCGCTTGGGGCGACTACCAGTGACAACCCCTTATCCCGCGACGCGTCCGATACACAGATAGTTCCGAGGCGGCCGAGGAGCCTCACCGCATAGCAATCGGGTGCGAGGCGAAGGATGCGGCGAGAAGGACCCAACGGCTAGACGGAAGAGGCTTCGGGTCCGCCTCGGAATGGTCTAAGCATCGGACGCGCTTGGGGCGACTACCAGTGACAACCCCTTATCCCGCGACGCGTCCGATACACAGATAGTTCCAAGGCGGCCGAGGAGAGCCTCACCGCATAGCAATCGGGGTGCGAGGCGAGGGATGCGGCGAGAAGGACCCAACGGCTAGACGGAAGAGGCTTCAGGGCCGCCTCGGAATGGTCCAAGCATCGAACGCGCTTGGGGCGACTACCAGTGACAACCCCTTATCCCGCGACGCGTCCGATACACAGATAGTTCCGAGGCGGCCGAGGAGCCTCACCGCATAGCAATCGGGGTGCGAGGCGAGGGATGCGGCGAGAAGGACCCAACGGCTAGACGGAAGAGGCTTCAGGGCCGCCTCGGAATGGTCCAAGCATCGGACGCGCTTGGGGCGACTACCAGTGACAACCCCTTATCCCGCGACGCGTCCGATACACAGATAGTTCCGAGGCGGCCGAGGAGCCTCACCGCATAGCAATCGGGGTGCGAGGCGAGGGATGCGGCGAGAAGGACCCAACGGCTAGACGGAAGAGGCTTCAGGGCCGCCTCGGAATGGTCCAAGCATCGGACGCGCTTGGGGCGACTACCAATGACAACCCCTTATCCCGCGACGCGTCCGATACACAGATAGTTCCGAGGCGGCCGAGGAGCCTCACCGCATAGCAATCGGGGTGCGAGGCGAGGGATGCGGCGAGAAGGACCCAACGGCTAGACGGAAGAGGCTTCAGGGCCGCCTCGGAATGGTCCAAGCATCGGACGCGCTTGGGGCGACTACCAGTGACAACCCCTTATCCCGCGACGCGTCCGATACACAGATAGTTCCGAGGCGGCCGAGGAGCCTCACCGCATAGCAATCGGGGTGCGAGGCGAGGGATGCGGCGAGAAGGACCCAACGGCTAGACGGAAGAGGCTTTCAGGGCCGCCTCGAATGGTCCAAGCATCGGACGCGCTTGGGGCGACTACCGTTGCCAACCCCTTATCCCGCGATGCGTCTGATACACAGATAGTTCCGAGGCGGCCGAGGAGCCTCACCGCATAGCAATCGGGTTGCGAGGCAGATTATTGGGAAGGGAACCCCCTGGGATGCGGCCTCAAGCAGTGCCCAAAGGGACTGGAATGCGGAATCACATCGAGAGACCCAAATGCTATACGAGGGCTCAAATCGAATTATCGATTTGGCCACGACATGGACGCATCGGAACGACTACCTTTGCCGAACCACTCGCAATTGCATCCATACCGAAACCAATAGACATTTCCGTTAGAGCCCTCGCATAGATTCGGGAATCTCGCATGCCCCTCTAAATCGACCAATGCTGGCGCTCAATGAAAATCCGAGCGCTACCACCGTTCGAGCGCCAGCATTGGTCGAGTTAGAGGGGCACGGGGGAGAATGCTCCAGTCAACACCTCCCCTATATAAGTTATTTGTCCGATTCTCGCACAACCGTAGTCTGCCTCGTCGAATCAAACAACGGTCCCAGATTCCGACTTCCGTTCCGTAGAGACCCAAAAGCTAGATGGAGGCTCGCAAGACAAGAAAGAGAGTCGGCGCATAGCAATCGGGTTTCTCGAACGTTTAGGGACCGAGCTCACTTGCGGATAGGGCAAAATCCGCCAAGCAACCCAAAAGCTAGACGGGGGCTCGAATCGAATCGCCTAGGCGGCCACAACAACGACGTGTTGGATCGACTACCAGTGCCAAACCATTCAGCAAGACTAGTCTGTGTCGAGGCCGGATAGAGATTCTCAGAGAGCGCCCGCATAGCATTTAGGAGACCTGCCGCGTCCCTCACACTCGACAAATGGTGGTGCACGTTTATAAATCCGAGCGATCCCAACCCTTTCAAGCACCAACATCGGTCGAGATAGAGGGGCACGGAGGGGGCTGCGTGAGACAACACAGTCCCCTATATAAGTTATTTGTCCGATTCTCACACATCCGAAGAATGGTCATCAAATCGGACAACAGCCCAAACTTCCGACTTCCGTCCCAGAAAGCCCAAGAGCTATCTAAAACGTTCATGGCCGGAACTCGATCGCGGCTATACCAGTCCGCCAAGCAACCCAAAAGCTAGACTGGAGCTCTAGTCGAATCACCTCTGTGGCCATTGCAAGGACGTGTTGGAGCGACTACCATTGCCGAACCATTCCGCAGGTCGAGTCCATACCAAGGCCGCATAGAGATTCACGATGAGCTCCTGCATAGCAATCAGGAGACTTGCCGTGTCCATCACAATCGATAAATCCTGGTGCAAGATTTTTGCATCCGAGCGCTCCAACCAGTCGAGCACCAGCATCAATCGACATAAACGGGCACGGGGGGAGGATGCTCGAGAACACTACCTCCCCTATATAAGTTATTTGTCCGATTCTCAAGCAGCCGAAGTCTGGTCATCGAATCGGGTCAAAGACCACAACTTCCGACTTTACCCACAATGCAAGTCATCGAATCGAACATCGGCCCCCGAGTCGGACTCCATGCGTATGTCAGGTCATCGGACCCAAATTCCGCCTTCCTGCGCATGGCGGGCCATCAATATCAACTCGGTCATCGGACCCAAACTCCGCCTTTTTGCGTATGGCACGCCTTCAAATCGGTCATCGGACCCAAATTCCGCCTTCCTGTGCATGGCGGGCCATCAACATCAACTCGGTCATCGGACCCAAATTCCGCCTTTCTGCGCATGGCACGCCATCAACTCGGTCATCGGACCCAAATTCCGCCTTCCTGCGCATGGCAGGTCATCGGACACAAATTCAGACCTCGCCAATATGCCTACGTATCGAATCGGTCATCGGACCCAACTTCCGACTTCATCCATACTGTAGGGTCTTTGAGGTTGGCGCGGTGCGCTCAACCCAGGGAGTCGACCCATCGAAGCATACACCTCCCCTATATAAGCTATTTGTCCGATTCCCACACCTGTGTAGTTTGCACCTCTGACCAGGACATCGACCCCAACTTCCGAACTCGACTGCAACGACGGCACCAGCGCCTTGGTGCGCACCTTGCGACGCACAGTCCCAACATTCGCCTTCCTGCACATGGCAGGTCATCGGACCCAAATTCCGACCTCGCGAGTATGCCTACATATCGAATCGGTCATCGGACCCAACTTCCGACTTCATCCATACCGTAGGGTCTTTGAGGTTGGCGCGGTGCGCTCAACCCGGGGAGTCGACCCAACGAAGCATACACCTCCCCTATATAAGCTATTTGTCCGATTCCCACACCTGTGTAGTTTGCACCTCCGATCAAGACATCGACCCCAACTTCCGAACTCGCCTCCAACGACCGAACCAGCGCCTTGGTGCGCACCTTGCAACGCACAGTGCCAACATTCGCCTTCCTGCACGTGGCAGGTCATCGGACCCAAATTCCGACCTCGCGAGTATGCCTACATATCGAATCGGTCATCGGACCCAACTTCCGACTTCATCCATACCGTAGGGTCTTTGAGGTTGGCGCGGTGCGCTCAACCCGGGGAGTCGACCCAACGAAGCATACACCTCCCCTATATAAGCTATTTGTCCGATTCCCACACCTGTGTAGCTTGCACCTCCGATCAGGACATCGACCCCAACTTCCGAACTCGACTAAAAAGACCGCACCAGCGCCTTGGTGTGCACCTTGCAACGCACAGTGTCAACATTCGCCTTCCTGCACATGGCAGGTCATCGGACCCAAATTCCGACCTCATGAGCATACCTACTAATCGAATTGGTCATCGGACCCAACTTCCGACTTCATCCATACCGTAGGGTCTTTGAGGTTGGCGCGGTGCGCTCAACCTGGGGAGTCGACCCATCGAAGCATACACCTCCCCTATATAAGCTATTTGTCCGATTCCGACACCTGTGTAGTTTGCACCTCCGCTCAGGACATCGACCCCAACTTCCGAACTCGCCTGCAACGACCGAACCAGCGCCTTGGTGCGCACCAAAAGTGCGCACTTTTGAAGGGCACTTTTGTGCGCTCCAAAGGTGCGCACTTTTGGAGGGCACTTTTCTGCGCTCCAAAGGTGCGCACTTTTGGAGGGCACTTTTTGGAGGGCACTTTTCTGCGCTCCAAAGGTGCGCACTTTTGGAGGGCACTTTTTGGAGGGCACTTTTCTGCGCTCCAAAGGTGCGCACTTTTGGAGGGCACTTTTTGGAGGGCACTTTTCTGCGCTCCAAAGGTGCGCACTTTTGGAGGGCACTTTTTGGAGGGCACTTTTCTGCGCTCCAAAGGTGCGCACTTTTGGAGGGCACTTTTTGGAGGGCACTTTTCTGCGCTCCAAAGGTGCGCACTTTTGGAGGGCACTTTTCTGCGCTCCAAAGGTGCGCACTTTTGGAGGGCACTTTTTGGAGGGCACTTTTCTGCGCTCCAAAGGTGCGCACTTTTGGAGGGCACTTTTTGGAGGGCACTTTTCTGCGCTCCAAAGGTGCGCACTTTTGGAGGGCACTTTTTGGAGGGCACTTTTCTGCGCTCCAAAGGTGCGCACTTTTGGAGGGCACTTTTGTGCACTCCAAAGGTGCGCACTTTTGGAGGGCACTTTTCCTGTGCTCCAAAGGTGCACACCTAGGTGAGCACCTTCGACCACACCTTGTAGCACACCAAACTCTGACTTTCGACTTCATCCGCAATGCAGGGTCTTTGAGGTTGGCGCAATGCGCACAACCAGGGGAGTCGACCCATCAAACCCAACACCTCCCCTATATAAGCTATTTGTCTGATTCTCATACATGCGTAGCCTGCAGGAGCAATTAGGACATCGACCCCAACTTTCGGCTTCTAAACGAAAACAAGGTCTTTGAGGTTGGTGTAATGCGAACAACTAGGGGAGTCAACCCATCAAACCCAACACCTCCCCTATATAAGCTATTTGTCTGATTCTCATACATGTGTAGTCTACAGGAGCAATTAGGACATCGACCCCAACTTTTGACTTCTTAACGAAAACAAGGTCTTTGAGGTTGACGTAATGCGCACAACCAGGGGAGTCGACCCATCAAACCCAACACCTCCCCTATATAAGCTATTTGTCCGATTCTCATACATGTGTAGCCTGCAGGAGCCATTAGGACATTGACCCCAACTTTTGACTTCTTAACGAAAACAAGGTCTTTGAGGTTGGCGTAATGCGCACAACCAAGGGAGTTGACCCATCAAACCCAACACCTCCCCTATATAAGCTATTTGTCTGATTCTCATACATGTGTAGCCTGCAACAACGATTAGGACATCCACCCCAACTTCTGAATTCGTCTGCGTTGACCGCACCAAAGGTGCACGCCTTGGTGCTCACCAAAATCCGACTTCCGACTTCTTCTGCTATGCGGGGTCTTTGAGGTTGGCGCAGTGCGCACAACCAGGGGAGTCAACCCACCGAATGCAACACCTCCCCTATATAAGCTATTTGTCTGATTCTCATACATGCGTAGACTGCAGCAATGATTAGGACATCCACCCCAACTTTTGACTTCTTAAACAAGACAGGGTCTTTGAAGTTGGTGCAGTGCACACAACCAGGGGAGTCGACCCATCAAACGCAACACCTCCCCTATATAAAGCTATTTGTCCGATTCTCATACGTGTAGTCTGCAGCAGCGATTAGGACATCGACCCCAACTTCCGAATTCGTTTGCATTGACCGCACCAAAGGTGCACGCCTTGGTGTGCACCCTGGAGTGCACTTTGGTGCTCACCTCGGTGCACACTTTGGTGTGCACCTCGGTGTGCACCAAAGGTGCGCACCTTGGAGCGCACCAAAGGTGTACACTTTGGAGCGCACCACATAGGGTCTTTGAGAGGTTGGCGCAGTGCGCACACCAAGGTGGGTGTTGAGGTGCGTGCCGAGGTGGGTGGGTGCTAGGGTGCGCTCCATGGTGGGTGCCAGGGTGGGTGCGTGCTAGGGTGGATTCCAAAGAGGGTCATAGGGTGGGTGCCAAGGTGGGTTGGTGATATAGTGGGTTCAAAGGTGGGTACTAGGGTGGGTTCCAAGGTGGGTCACAAGTTGGGTGCCAGGATGCGTGGGTGTTAGGTTGGGTGCCAAGGTGGGCTCCTGCGTGGGTGGGTGCTAGGGTGGGTTTCAAGGTGGACGCGAGGGCGGGTGCCAAGGTGGGTAACAAGTTGGGTGTTAGGATGGGTGAGTGCTAGAGTGGGTGCCAAGGTGGGTGGGTGCTAAGGTGGATGCCAAGGTGGTTCACAGGGTGGGTGGGTTCTAGGGTGAGTTCCAAGGTGGGTCACAGGTTCAGTGCTAGGGTGGGTGTCAAGGCGGGTGTCGAGGTGCCTGGGTGCTAGGGTGTGGATGCCAATGTGGGTCATAGGGTGGGTACTAGGGTGGGCTGCAATGTGGGTGCCAAGGTGGGTAACATGCTCGGTGGGTTCTAAATTGGGTGCCAGGGTGGGTGTGCACCCACCTTGCCCGAGGTGGGTGCCAAGGTGCCAGTGTGGGTGGGTGCTAAGGTGGATGCCAAGGTGGGTGAGAAGGTGGGTGATAGGTTGAGTGGTAGGATGGGTGGGTGCCAAGATGGGTCACAGGGTGGGTGCAAGGGTGGGTAGGTGCTAGGGTTGGTGTCAGGGTGGGTGGGTGCTAGGTTGGGTTCCAAGGTGGGTGCGAGGGTGAGTGTCAAGGTGGGTCACAGGTTAGGTGCTAGGATGGGTGAGTGCTAGGGTGCAAAGGTGCCAGGGTGGGTGCTAGGATGGGTCGATGCTAGGGTGAGTGGCAAGGTGGGTCCACAAGTGTCAAGGTGGGTGCCGAGGTGGGTGCCAAGTCGGCGACTGCTATGGTGGATGCCAAGGTGGGTCACGGGGTGGGTGCCAAGTTGCTAGGTTGGGTTCCAAGGTGGGTGCCAACGTGGGTGCTAGGGTGCGTGGGTTAAAGGGTGTGTCACAACGTGGGTGCCAGGATGGGTGCGCACCCACACTGGCCAAGACGGGTGCGGGTGCAAGGTTGGGTTCCAAGCCCGGTCACAGGCTGGGTGCTAGGATGGGTGGGTGCCAAGGTGGGCACCAGGGTGGGTGCACCCACCCTGGCCAAGGTGGGTCACGGGGTGGGTCCTAGGGTGGGTAACGGGGTGGGTACTAAGGTGCGTGCCAAGGTGGGTCATAGGGTGGGTGCCAAGGTGGGCACCAGGGTGGGTGTGCACCAACCCTAGCCAGGGTAGGTCACGGGGTGGTTGTCGGGGTGGGCGTCAAGGAGCCAAGGTGGGTGGCAAGTAGCCAAGTTGCGTGCCAAGGTGGGTGTCGGGGTGGGTGCCAAGGATCCAAGGTGGGTGCCAAGGAACCAAGGTGGGTGTCTGGGTGGGTGCCGAGGTGGGAGCCAGGGTGGGTCCCAAGGTGAGTGCAAAGGTGGGTGCCAGGGTCAAGGTGAGTGCCAATGTGGGTTCCAAGGTGCCAGGGTCAGGGTGAGTGCCAATGTGGGTTCAAAGGTGCTAAGTTGGGTGCGAGGTTGGGTGCGAGGGTGGGTGGGTGCCAAGGTGTGCTAGGTGGAAGCCCGGGTGGGTCGGCATCCCATGGGTGTCGAGTTGGGTGCCTGATGGGTGCTTCTTGTCAAGTTTTAGTCGTCGGGACTCATTTCGAGCCTTAGAGGTCGTTTCTTGTCCGGTTGCCCTGTCTTCGACCTGGGAACCCAATTTTGGTCCTCGGGTCCCATTTTTTTTTGTCTCGCATCCCACTTTTGGCCTGTGGCCTTTTCGGGGTCGATTCTCGTTTTGGGCATCAGAGCATGTTTCTTCTCCTAAAACCCAATATTTGTTTATTAAGTCTCGGAACACATTTTTGTTCTCGTGGACCCATCATGGGTCTTGGAACGCATTTGTGGTCCTTGGGTCCCATTTTGCATCCCGAAACTTGTGTTTTGGTGCTTGATCCCTATTTTGGGTGCCCACCTTGCACCAAGTGCGCACCCGGGGCAAACCGAGCGCCTTGGTGCACCGGGGCAAGATCGAGCGTGCACCCGAGGCGCCCCGAACATGCACCAAGGTGCACTCGGCCCACATGTGAGCGCAGGTCGTTGCGCCCGAGGTGGTGTGTGGGCACCGCGTTGCAGACGGGACACTGCACGCACACGACGCCCCCTCCAGGTGCACGCACGTAGGCCGGGCCGGGTGCACACCCGACGCCCTAGCAAGGTGCGCGCACCCGGGCAGGGCTCACACTTGGCGAACGGGGCGCACTTCGCGAGGGAGGGTGTGCACCTCGACGGGGGTGGGTGGCCGGGGTGGATTCGCACGTGGGTCGCGGTTTGCTAAGTACACACTGCGACAAGCTCATAACGGGTGCGATCATACCAGCGTTAGTGCACCGGATCCCATCAGAACTCCGCAGTTAAGCGCGCTTGGGCCGGAGTAGTACTGGGATGGGTGACCTCCCGGGAAGTCCCGGTGTTGCACCCTTTTTTAGTTTTTCGCCGGGCGTCGCAATGCTATTTGAATAAACCTTTTGCCCGTTTGCGTTCTCGTCGGGGCCGGGCCGGGCCGGGGTGCGCTGCCCGCACTACCGCGCGCGCGGGGGGCGACACCGAGCGCGCACCCGAGGCGCCCCGAGCACACAGGCCACGGTGCAACCCGGGCGTTGTGCGCGCACCCCGGTGCGCCCGAGGTGCTGCGCGCGCACCCAGGTGAAATCGGTGTGCACCTCGGCCAGTGCGCGCTCGGTCGAGTCGCGCACGTTGGCCAAGGTGCACGGTGATGTTTCTTACTCTAAGGTTCCGCACCAGACGCCCGGGACAGGTGAGCGAAGCTGGGCGGGGCCGGGTGCGCGGCCGGGGCAGGTGCACGCAGCTGGAGAGAGCTTTGGAGCACACTTCGGAGCGCACCAATGATGCGCTCCATTCAAAAGTTTCCTGAAAAGGCAAAAAAAGTTGAGATTATAGAATTTCCCACTTGAGAGATTGTAAAAAAAAAAAATTTAAAATGAAGGAAACGCGGGTGCCAAGGTGTGCGCAGCCCAGCCAAGGTGTGCGCACCAAGGCGCCCACCCTGGCGAAGGTGCACGCAAGGTGCGCACCCGAGGCAAACCGGACAATTAACCCAACTTTCGACTTCGCGCGCACCTTGGAGCGCACTTCGGAGCGCTCCTTGGTGCGCACCAATCTTGGGCACCTCGGAGTGCACCATGGCGCCCACCAAGGTGCGCACCCGGGGCAAACCGAGCTCCGACTTCGTGCGCACCTTGGAGCGCACGAAAGGTGCGCACCATGGCGCCCACCAAGGTGCGCAGCCCAGCCAAGGCGTGCGCATCAAGGTGCGCACCCTGGCGAAGGTGCGCACCCGGGGCAAACCGAGCTCCGACTTCGTGCGCACCTTGGAGCGCACAAAAGGTGCGCAACCCAGCCAAGGTGTGCGCACCCCGGTCAAACCGAGCTCCGAATCGTGCGCACCAGAGGTGCACGCCATCGTGCGCACCTTGGAGCACACTTCGGAGCCCTCCTTGGTGCGCGCCGATGTTGCGCACCTCGGAGCGCACCCGGGGAAAACAATGCAATTAACCCGACTTTCGACTTCGTGGGCACCTCGGAGCGCTCTCGGGTTCGCACCTCGGAGCACACCGAGGTGCGCACCTTTGATGCGCTGCCTTCACCAATTTCCAGAAAAGGCAAGAAAACATTGAGAAGGTGTGCGCACCGAGGTGCCCACCCTGGCGAAGGTGCACGCGAGGTGCGCACCCGGGGCAAACCGGGCTCCGACTTCGTGCACGCCGCACCTTGGAGCACACTTCGGAGCGCTCCTTGGTGCGCACCAGGGCGCGCAACCCAGCCGAGGTGCCCACCCCGGCGAAGGTGCACGCGAGGTGCGCACCCGGGGCAAACCGGGCTCCGACTTCGTGCACGCCATGGTGCCCACCGCGGCGAAGGTGCACGCGAGGTGCGCACCCGGGGCAAACCGGGCTCCGACTTCGTGCACGCCGCACCTTGGAGCACACTTCGGAGCGCTCCTTGGTGCGCACCATGGTGCCCACCAGGGCGCGCAACCCCGCCGAAGGTGCACGCGAGGTGCGCACCCGGGGCAAACCGGGCTCCGACTTCGTGCACGCCGCACCTTGGAGCACACTTCGGAGCGCTCCTTGGTGCGCACCATGGTGCCCACCAGGGCGCGCAACCCCGCCGAAGGTGCACGCGAGGTGCGCACCCGGGGCAAACCGGGCTCCGACTTCGTGCACGCCATGGTGCGCACCGCGGCGAAGGTGCGCACCCGGGGCAAACCGGGCTCCGACTTCGTGCACGCCGCACCTTGGAGCACACTTCGGAGCGCTCCTTGGTGCGCACCAGGGCGCGCAACCCAGCCGAGGTGCCCACCCCGGCGAAGGTGCACGCGAGGTGCGTACCCGGGGCAAACCGGGCTCCGACTTCGTGCACGCCGCACCTTGGAGCACACTTCGGAGCGCTCCTTGGTGCGCACCATGGTGCCCACCAGGCCGCGCAACCCAGCCAAGGTGTGCGCACCAAGGTGCACGCGAGGTGCGCACCCGGGGCAAACCGGGGTCCGACTTCGTGCACGCCGCACCTTGGAGCACACATCGGGGCGCTCCCGGGTTCGCACCGGCGTTGCGCACCGTGGTGGGCACCTCGGAGCACACCAAGGTGGGCAGCGAGGTGCGCACCTTTGATGCGATGCCTTCACTAATTTCCATAAAAGGCAAAAAAAAAACGAGATTTTAAAATTTCCGTTTTGAAAGATAGTGAGAAAAAGGGAATGCTGGTGCCATCTTGAGCCCGCCCTGGTGCGCAGCCCAGCCAAGGTGTGCGCACCAAGGTGCCCACCCTGGCGAAGGTGCGCGCCCGGGCAATTAACCCAACTTCCAACTTCGCGCGCGCCAGGGTGGGAGCGCACCCAACAACCGGGCCTGGGAAGAGCCAATGCGAGAAACCCCACCAAACGCTCTGACAAAAAAAGAGGGGGCGCTCCAGTAACCCCGCTTCGGAGCGCACCCTGGGCAAACCCAGCCAAGGTGCCCACCCCGGCCAAGGTGCAGGCGAGGTGCGCACCCGGGGCAAACCGGGCTCCGACAACGTGCACGCCGCACCTTGGAGCACACTTCGTAGCGCTCCCGGGTGCGCACCTCAGAGCACACCAAGGTGGGCAGCGAGGTGCGCACCTTTGATGCGCTGCCTTCACTAATTTCCAGAAAAGGCAAAAAAAAAAGGAGATTTTAAAATTTCCGTTTTGAAAGATAGTGAAAAAAACGGAACGCGCGTGCCATCTTGAGCCCGCCCTGGTGCGCAGCCCAGGTAAGGTGCCCACCCTGGCAAAGGTGCGCACCCGGGCAATTAACCCTACTTCCGACTTCGTGCGCGCCAGGGTGGCAACCGGGCCTCGGAAGAGCCAATGCGAGAAACCCCACCAAACGCTCCGACAAAAAAAGAGGCGGCGCTCCAATAACCCCGCTTCGGAGCGCAGCCGGGGCAAACCCAGCCAAGGTGCCCACCCCGACGAAGGTGCACGCGAGGTGCGCACCCGGGGCAAACCGGGCTCCGACAACGTGCACGCAGCACCTTGGAGCACACTTCGAAGCACTCCCGGGTGCCCACCGGCGTTGCGCACCGTGGTGGGCAGCGAGGTGCGCACCTTTGATGCGCTGCCTTCACTAATTTCCAGAAAAAGGCAAAAAAAAATGAGATTTTAAAATTTCCGTTTTGAAAGATAGTGAAAAAAAAGGAACGCGGGTGCCATCTTGAGCCCGCCCTGGTGCGCAGCCCAGGCAAGGCATGCGCACCAAGGTGCCCACCCGAGGTGCACACCCGGGGCAAACCGGGCTCCGACTTCGTGCAGGCCGCACCTTGGAGCACACTTCGGAGCGCTCCTTGGTGCGCACCATGGTGCCCACCAGGGCGCGCAACCCAGCCAAGGTCTGCACACCAAGGTGCCCACCCCGGCGAAGGTGCACGCGAGGTGCGCACCCGGGGCAAACCGGGCTCCGACTTCGTGCACGCCATGGTGCCCACCGCGGCGAAGGTGCACGCGAGGTGCGCACCCGGGGCAAACCGGGCTCCGACTTCGTGCACGCCGCACCTTGGAGCACACTTCGGAGCGCTCCTTGGTGCGCACCATGGTGCCCACCAGGGCGCGCAACCCAGCCAAGGTGTGCGCACCAAGGTGCACGCGAGGTGCGCACCCGGGGCAAACCGGGGTCCGACTTCGTGCACGCCGCACCTTGGAGCACACATCGGAGCGCTCCCAGGTTCGCACCAGCGTTGCGCACCTTTGATGCGCTGCCTTCACTAATTTCCAGAAAAGGCAAAAAAAAACGATATTTTAAAATTTCCGTTCTGAAAGATAGTGAAAAAAACGGAACGCGGGTGCCATCTTGAGCCCTTCCTGGTGCGCAGCCCAGGCAAGTTGTGCGCACCAAGGTGCCCACCCTGGCGGAGGTGCGCGCCCGGGGCAAACCGGGCTCCGACTTCGTGCACTGCATGGTGCCCACCAAGGCGCGCAACCCAGCCAAGGTGCCCACCGCAGCGAAGGTGCACGCGAGGTGCACACCCGGGGCAAACCGGGCTCCGACTTCGTGCACGCCGCACCTTGGAGCACACTTCAGAGCGCTCCTTGGTGCGCACCAGGGCGCGCAACCCAGCCGAGGTGCCCACCCCGGCGAAGGTGCACGCGAGGTGCGCACCCGGGGCAAACCGGGCTCCGACTTCGTGCACGCCATGGTGCCCACCGCGGCGAAGGTGCGCACCCGGGGCAAACCGGGCTCCGACTTCGTGCACGCCGCACCTTGGAGCACACTTCGGAGCGCTCCTTGGTGCGCACCATGGTGCCCACCAGGCCGCGCAACCCAGCCAAGGTGTGCGCACCAAGGTGCACGCGAGGTGCGCACCCGGGGCAAACCGGGGTCCGACTTCGTGCACGCCGCACCTTGGAGCACACATCGGGGCGCTCCCGGGTTCGCACCGGCGTTGCGCACCGTGGTGGGCACCTCGGAGCACACCAAGGTGGGCAGCGAGGTGCGCACCTTTGATGCGATGCCTTCACTAATTTCCATAAAAGGCAAAAAAAAAACGAGATTTTAAAATTTCCGTTTTGAAAGATAGTGAGAAAAAGGGAATGCTGGTGCCATCTTGAGCCCGCCCTGGTGCGCAGCCCAGCCAAGGTTTGCGCACCAAGGTGCCCACCCTGGCGAAGGTGCGCGCCCGGGCAATTAACCCAACTTCCAACTTCGCGCGCGCCAGGGTGGGAGCGCACCCAACAACCGGGCCTGGGAAGAGCCAATGCGAGAAACCCCACCAAACTCTCTGACAAAAAAAGAGGGGGCGCTCCAGTAACCCCGCTTCGGAGCGCACCCTGGGCAAACCCAGCCAAGGTGCCCACCCCGGCCAAGGTGCAGGCGAGGTGCGCACCCGGGGCAAACCGGGCTCCGACAACGTGCACGCCGCACCTTGGAGCACACTTCGTAGCGCTCCCGGGTGCGCACCTCAGAGCACACCAAGGTGGGCAGCGAGGTGCGCACCTTTGATGCGCTGCCTTCACTAATTTCCAGAAAAGGCAAAAAAAAAAGGAGATTTTAAAATTTCCGTTTTGAAAGATAGTGAAAAAAACGGAACGCGCGTGCCATCTTGAGCCCGCCCTGGTGCGCAGCCCAGGTAAGGTGCCACCCTGGCAAAGGTGCGCACCCGGGCAATTAACCCTACTTCCGACTTCGTGCGCGCCAGGGTGGCAACCGGGCCTCGGAAGAGCCAATGCGAGAAACCCCACCAAACGCTCCGACAAAAAAAGAGGCGGCGCTCCAATAACCCCGCTTCGGAGCGCAGCCGGGGCAAACCAAGCCAAGGTGCCCACCCCGACGAAGGTGCACGCGAGGTGCGCACCCGGGGCAAACCGGGCTCCGACAACGTGCACGCAGCACCTTGGAGCACACTTCGAAGCACTCCCGGGTGCCCACCGGCGTTGCGCACCGTGGTGGGCAGCGAGGTGCGCACCTTTGATGCGCTGCCTTCACTAATTTCCAGAAAAAGGCAAAAAAAAATGAGATTTTAAAATTTCCGTTTTGAAAGATAGTGAAAAAAAAGGAACGCGGGTGCCATCTTGAGCCCGCCCTGGTGCGCAGCCCAGGCAAGGCATGCGCACCAAGGTGCCCACCCGAGGTGCACACCCGGGGCAAACCGGGCTCCGACTTCGTGCAGGCCGCACCTTGGAGCACACTTCGGAGCGCTCCTTGGTGCGCACCATGGTGCCCACCAGGGCGCACCCGAGGCAAACCGGGCTCCGACTTCGTGCACGCCGCACCTTGGAGCACACATCGGAGCGCTCCCAGGTTCGCACCAGCGTTGCGCACCTTTGATGCGCTGCCTTCACTAATTTCCAGAAAAGGCAAAAAAAAACGATATTTTAAAATTTCCGTTCTGAAAGATAGTGAAAAAAACGGAACGCGGGTGCCATCTTGAGCCCTTCCTGATGCGCAGCCCAGGCAAGTTGTGCGCACCAAGGTGCCCACCCTGGCGGAGGTGCGCGCCCGGGGCAAACCGGGCTCCGACTTCGTGCACTGCATGGTGCCCACCAAGGCGCGCAACCCAGCCAAGGTGCCCACCGCAGCGAAGGTGCACGCGAGGTGCGCACCCGAGGTGCACACCCGGGGCAAACCGGGCTCCGACTTCGTGCACGCCGCACCTTGGAGCACACTTCAGAGCGCTCCTTGGTACGCACCAGGGCGCGCAACCCAGCCAAGGTGCTCACCCCGGCGAAGGTGCACGCGAGGTGCGCACCCGGGGCAAACCGGGCTCGGACTTCGTGCACGCCGCACCTTGGAGCACACATCGGAGCGCTCCCGGGTTCGCACCAGCATTGCGCACCTTTGATGCGCTGCCTTCACTAATTTCCAGAAAAGGCAAAAAAAAGAAAAAAATGAGATTTTAAAATTTCCGTTTTGAAAGATAGTGAAAAAAACGGAACGCGGGTGCCATCTTGAGCCCGCCCTGGTGTGCAGCCCAGGCAAGTTGTGCGCACCAAGGCACCCACCCTGGCCAAGGTGGGTCACGGGGTGGGTCCTAGGGTGGGTAACGGGGTGGGTACTAAGGTGCGTGCCAAGGTGGGTCATAGGGTGGGTGCCAAGGTGGGCACCAGGGTGGGTGTGCACCAACCCTAGCCAGGGTAGGTCACGGGGTGGTTGTCGGGGTGGGCGTCAAGGAGCCAAGGTGGGTGGCAAGTAGCCAAGTTGCGTGCCAAGGTGGGTGTCGGGGTGGGTGCCAAGGATCCAAGGTGGGTGCCAAGGAACCAAGGTGGGTGTCTGGGTGGGTGCCGAGGTGGGAGCCAGGGTGGGTCCCAAGGTGAGTGCAAAGGTGGGTGCCAGGGTCAAGGTGAGTGCCAATGTGGGTTCCAAGGTGCCAGGGTCAGGGTGAGTGCCAATGTGGGTTCAAAGGTGCTAAGTTGGGTGCGAGGTTGGGTGCGAGGGTGGGTGGGTGCCAAGGTGTGCTAGGTGGAAGCCCGGGTGGGTCGGCATCCCATGGGTGTCGAGTTGGGTGCCTGATGGGTGCTTCTTGTCAAGTTTTAGTCGTCGGGACTCATTTCGAGCCTTAGAGGTCGTTTCTTGTCCGGTTGCCCTGTCTTCGACCTGGGAACCCAATTTTGGTCCTCGGGTCCCATTTTTTTTTGTCTCGCATCCCACTTTTGGCCTGTGGCCTTTTCGGGGTCGATTCTCGTTTTGGGCATCAGAGCATGTTTCTTCTCCTAAAACCCAATATTTGTTTATTAAGTCTCGGAACACATTTTTGTTCTCGTGGACCCATCATGGGTCTTGGAACGCATTTGTGGTCCTTGGGTCCCATTTTGCATCCCGAAACTTGTGTTTTGGTGCTTGATCCCTATTTTGGGTGCCCACCTTGCACCAAGTGCGCACCCGGGGCAAACCGAGCGCCTTGGTGCACCGGGGCAAGATCGAGCGTGCACCCGAGGCGCCCCGAACATGCACCAAGGTGCACTCGGCCCACATGTGAGCGCAGGTCGTTGCGCCCGAGGTGGTGTGTGGGCACCGCGTTGCAGACGGGACACTGCACGCACACGACGCCCCCTCCAGGTGCACGCACGTAGGCCGGGCCGGGTGCACACCCGACGCCCTAGCAAGGTGCGCGCACCCGGGCAGGGCTCACACTTGGCGAACGGGGCGCACTTCGCGAGGGAGGGTGTGCACCTCGACGGGGGTGGGTGGCCGGGGTGGATTCGCACGTGGGTCGCGGTTTGCTAAGTACACACTGCGACAAGCTCATAACGGGTGTGATCATACCAGCGTTAGTGCACCGGATCCCATCAGAACTCCGCAGTTAAGCGCGCTTGGGCCGGAGTAGTACTGGGATGGGTGACCTCCCGGGAAGTCCCGGTGTTGCACCCTTTTTTAGTTTTTCGCCGGGCGTCGCAATGCTATTTGAATAAACCTTTTGCCCGTTTGCGTTCTCGTCGGGGCCGGGCCGGGCCGGGGTGCGCTGCCCGCACTACCGCGCGCGCGGGGGCGACACCGAGCGCGCACCCGAGGCGCCCCGAGCACACAGGCCACGGTGCAACCCGGGCGTTGTGCGCGCACCCCGGTGCGCCCGAGGTGCTGCGCGCGCACCCAGGTGAAATCGGTGTGCACCTCGGCCAGTGCGCGCTCGGTCGAGTCGCGCACGTTGGCCAAGGTGCACGGTGATGTTTCTTACTCTAAGGTTCCGCACCAGACGCCCGGGACAGGTGAGCGAAGCTGGGCGGGGCCGGGTGCGCGGCCGGGGCAGGTGCACGCAGCTGGAGAGAGCTTTGGAGCACACTTCGGAGCGCACCAATGATGCGCTCCATTCAAAAGTTTCCTGAAAAGGCAAAAAAAGTTGAGATTATAGAATTTCCCACTTGAGAGATTGTAAAAAAAAAAAATTTAAAATGAAGGAAACGCGGGTGCCAAGGTGTGCGCAGCCCAGCCAAGGTGTGCGCACCAAGGCGCCCACCCTGGCGAAGGTGCACGCAAGGTGCGCACCCGAGGCAAACCGGACAATTAACCCAACTTTCGACTTCGCGCGCACCTTGGAGCGCACTTCGGAGCGCTCCTTGGTGCGCACCAATCTTGGGCACCTCGGAGTGCACCATGGCGCCCACCAAGGTGCGCACCCGGGGCAAACCGAGCTCCGACTTCGTGCGCACCTTGGAGCGCACGAAAGGTGCGCACCATGGCGCCCACCAAGGTGCGCAGCCCAGCCAAGGCGTGCGCATCAAGGTGCGCACCCTGGCGAAGGTGCGCACCCGGGGCAAACCGAGCTCCGACTTCGTGCGCACCTTGGAGCGCACAAAAGGTGCGCAACCCAGCCAAGGTGTGCGCACCCCGGTCAAACCGAGCTCCGAATCGTGCGCACCAGAGGTGCACGCCATCGTGCGCACCTTGGAGCACACTTCGGAGCCCTCCTTGGTGCGCGCCGATGTTGCGCACCTCGGAGCGCACCCGGGGAAAACAATGCAATTAACCCGACTTTCGACTTCGTGGGCACCTCGGAGCGCTCTCGGGTTCGCACCTCGGAGCACACCGAGGTGCGCACCTTTGATGCGCTGCCTTCACCAATTTCCAGAAAAGGCAAGAAAACATTGAGAAGGTGTGCGCACCGAGGTGCCCACCCTGGCGAAGGTGCACGCGAGGTGCGCACCCGGGGCAAACCGGGCTCCGACTTCGTGCACGCCGCACCTTGGAGCACACTTCGGAGCGCTCCTTGGTGCGCACCAGGGCGCGCAACCCAGCCGAGGTGCCCACCCCGGCGAAGGTGCACGCGAGGTGCGCACCCGGGGCAAACCGGGCTCCGACTTCGTGCACGCCATGGTGCCCACCGCGGCGAAGGTGCACGCGAGGTGCGCACCCGGGGCAAACCGGGCTCCGACTTCGTGCACGCCGCACCTTGGAGCACACTTCGGAGCGCTCCTTGGTGCGCACCATGGTGCCCACCAGGGCGCGCAACCCCGCCGAAGGTGCACGCGAGGTGCGCACCCGGGGCAAACCGGGCTCCGACTTCGTGCACGCCGCACCTTGGAGCACACTTCGGAGCGCTCCTTGGTGCGCACCATGGTGCCCACCAGGGCGCGCAACCCCGCCGAAGGTGCACGCGAGGTGCGCACCCGGGGCAAACCGGGCTCCGACTTCGTGCACGCCATGGTGCGCACCGCGGCGAAGGTGCGCACCCGGGGCAAACCGGGCTCCGACTTCGTGCACGCCGCACCTTGGAGCACACTTCGGAGCGCTCCTTGGTGCGCACCAGGGCGCGCAACCCAGCCGAGGTGCCCACCCCGGCGAAGGTGCACGCGAGGTGCGTACCCGGGGCAAACCGGGCTCCGACTTCGTGCACGCCGCACCTTGGAGCACACTTCGGAGCGCTCCTTGGTGCGCACCATGGTGCCCACCAGGCCGCGCAACCCAGCCAAGGTGTGCGCACCAAGGTGCACGCGAGGTGCGCACCCGGGGCAAACCGGGGTCCGACTTCGTGCACGCCGCACCTTGGAGCACACATCGGGGCGCTCCCGGGTTCGCACCGGCGTTGCGCACCGTGGTGGGCACCTCGGAGCACACCAAGGTGGGCAGCGAGGTGCGCACCTTTGATGCGATGCCTTCACTAATTTCCATAAAAGGCAAAAAAAAAACGAGATTTTAAAATTTCCGTTTTGAAAGATAGTGAGAAAAAGGGAATGCTGGTGCCATCTTGAGCCCGCCCTGGTGCGCAGCCCAGCCAAGGTGTGCGCACCAAGGTGCCCACCCTGGCGAAGGTGCGCGCCCGGGCAATTAACCCAACTTCCAACTTCGCGCGCGCCAGGGTGGGAGCGCACCCAACAACCGGGCCTGGGAAGAGCCAATGCGAGAAACCCCACCAAACGCTCTGACAAAAAAAGAGGGGGCGCTCCAGTAACCCCGCTTCGGAGCGCACCCTGGGCAAACCCAGCCAAGGTGCCCACCCCGGCCAAGGTGCAGGCGAGGTGCGCACCCGGGGCAAACCGGGCTCCGACAACGTGCACGCCGCACCTTGGAGCACACTTCGTAGCGCTCCCGGGTGCGCACCTCAGAGCACACCAAGGTGGGCAGCGAGGTGCGCACCTTTGATGCGCTGCCTTCACTAATTTCCAGAAAAGGCAAAAAAAAAAGGAGATTTTAAAATTTCCGTTTTGAAAGATAGTGAAAAAAACGGAACGCGCGTGCCATCTTGAGCCCGCCCTGGTGCGCAGCCCAGGTAAGGTGCCCACCCTGGCAAAGGTGCGCACCCGGGCAATTAACCCTACTTCCGACTTCGTGCGCGCCAGGGTGGCAACCGGGCCTCGGAAGAGCCAATGCGAGAAACCCCACCAAACGCTCCGACAAAAAAAGAGGCGGCGCTCCAATAACC